>NC_138907.1:89525958-89817181 GCF_965231255.1 Vanellus vanellus | reverse complement strand
GGGGCAAAAATTGTTGCCATTCCCCTTAGTGTACAAGCCAGCCCAGTTCAACTCAATATTTCAAAAGCTTAAAATACACTGTGTCATTTTTTGTCGTGCTTTCTGACACACAAATCTCAGGAATGGCCATAACATATCTGTTGATGTTGTGGTGTTTTTTTCCCCCTCTTTTTAAAAACAAATTTCCCTGAGGAGAAGAAGAATGTGGGACCCTTCTGTCCTCCCTACAGAAGCAAAATTTCTGCTAAGCACACCTGAACATCATTGTTTATATCCTGACAGCTGGCTGATGCTTGCTGCTTTTCAGGAGTTTTGGCTGAATGAAGCACTGACATCCCTGCCGGTCACCCCAGTGGAGGCGTGCTAGCATCTGCAGAAGGCATTTTCCTGGCCACTGTGGATAGCAAGCTGCTGGATTGCAGACCGACGTTGCCTGGGTCTGCCAGTAGTTGGGACCTCTTGGAAGAGATGGTGAGCATGTATTGAGCAGTTTGAGGGTAAGTGTTGGGGGATTCTTCTCACCTCACATCCCCGGGCCCCCACGTTTGACTTCTGGGGAAGACGGAGCTGCTGTGCTCCATGCTCAGGAAAGCCAGGCAGGCTGGCTACATGGGACATAGATGGACAAATAGCACACACCACTCATTTTCTTTTAACAGGAACCAAACATTTGCCACAGCTTCCTCTGCAACTAATGGGCATTCTCCCTAATTCTCCTTCCCAGTGCTGCAAATGACTGGAGGAGGGTGATGGGGCTGAGAATAGAAAGTCTCACAAGTACATGCTCTGCTCTCATGAATCTTATCTTCTTCCCTAGACTTTCCCTTTTGGGTAGCGTTGGAGACAGACTGCTGGCTCAGACAGACCTTTGCTTCAATGGGATATTTCTAACTGATGTTCTCAAGAGAATGGCACAGATAATATCCCCCTGTGGTGAACGCTCTGCTTCTGATATATATCGACACATTTTTATGCTACTTTTGGACATAAGCTCTCCATCTAAAACAGTAACAGATCTAAAAATGGGTTTACTTTGAACCAACATCTGCAACTTTTCTCCTACTGCGGAGACAGGGTATTGGGGAAAAAAATGTTACGGCCTTTTCTGCACAATCTTTCTTGAAAGACAGAATTTTTTTCTGAACCATAATTTGGTTTTCATGTCACAAGTTGGTCAGTTGATATGTTGGTCATAAGAATGTGAAATACTTTGAGTTGAAATTAACACCTTTAGCTTTACTTAGTGAAAAAAACTGCTCGTTACTCCCAAGTAATTTACTAACAAAATTATTATATGAATAAAAACAACTTAATGTAATCTGGCATTTATGACTTCCACATAACATCAGCTGCTAAAGTAAGAGAACAACAAAAATACCCCTTTTATTCAGAAAAAAACCCTTAAACTAATAAGCATGTTCCTAATATTAAAATCAAGTCAGAGATCCTATTCACTTTCATTACATATAATTTATGACACTTGGATGTAGTTTAATAAGGTCATAAAAATGCCAGTTGTGGTATCTCATAATACTTTTTATAAACTGGTTTTACAGTCTACCCTTTGTTCCAAAGTTCAAAGTGACAATTGAAATGCACAGGTTGCCCAGGGGTTCAGGCTTTTTGCTGGAAGTACTGACTGGTGAATACCTTAATTTCTAATATATCTATATTTTTTTCAAAATCTTGGTAATTGTGGGGAACATTCCTTTCCTCCAGATGTGCCAAAGCTGATATTTTTCAATTTAAAGAAAAATATCAAGAATTCAGTAAAAGGAACACATTTTATTGCTGTACACTTTTTTTTTTTCCTGGATGAAATGAAAACTCTGCAACATTTATTCCTAAGCAGGTCAAAGTCAAACAATACTTCTAAGTGCTGTTACAATAGTGGCATTATATTGTCCCTTGTCAGCTTTCAATTACTTCATCCACCTAGCTGATCACTGACTTATTTCCTGGCTTAGGTAAATAGGGCTTTTGGTGCACTTCCCTTAAGTCATTTCAGAGAAGATAAATTAAATAATGATTGCAATTTAATATTGTGATAGTGCTAAAATATTTCCTTCAAGCTTCAAGTTTGACCACAAGTTTCCAATAATATACTTTTTTTCACTTGCTAGCTCAAACCTGAGGTTTTATTAAATTCTACAGCTGCAGTCAGTATTTATGTTTTCATCTAGCAAATTGGACATTTTAAATAATAAAGAACATGAAGTTATATATAAAAACAGATAACACTTGCAATTCATTTAAGGTGGAAACTTTATTTAAAATTAATCAAAATCCACACAATATGGCACAGAGGTCCAAATTCTTAGCTCATTATACCGGAGTAAATCTGGGGAAAATCCATTGACTTCACTGAGGTTACTCCAGGATCACAGCCAAGTCCTCAAAACTCAGCTGGACATATATTCCTAAGGGATGCAGTGCCCTATGTGCATGGGGCCCTCATTGTGCAGAGATTGGTCCATCTAGGGAAGATCTCCTGTTGATTTCAAAGAGGTGGTTACACTTTCTTGACACATTGGGAATCTGGGTCTAGGTAGCCCACTGGTATCATTAGAGAAGTCTTTGCAGTGAAGATCTCAGTCCTGAAAGTTTCATGGCTGGCCTTATGCAGGGGAGACTGAGGGCTGAACAGGAGGTAAAAGCCTGGACTATGGCTTTAGAGGTGTGTGTTGAAACCGTCCTCTTCCCTGCAGATAGGCACAGTCCTCATTTCACTTTGCCCATGCACTTTGATGGTTCACCTGCACATTCGCTTTAGGAGGACAAACTAATAAGCAATGGAGTATATAACATGTACCGTTTGCAGATAAATGAGGTGTGGATTCCTCATTTTTCACTTTGCAGTCATTGTTAACATCCTCCGCTATTTATACCTTTTCTGATGATGTGTACAGCGAAGCACGTCACTGCTGCTTCGGAGGAGCAGAGTTCTGCATATGGCACATCTCCATGTAAAGAAGCTGCTCGAGCGATAAGAATGGACCTGTGTTGAGAAATTCCTCCTGCTTTGCTTCCAAAGGCTCCCCAACATTTTGTCTTTGCTGTAATGATAGCCATGTCTACTTGTCTACTTGTTTTGACCTTGTGTGTGATAGCTTATAAGCCAGGTTCGTCTTAGATGTTAGCTATAGTTTTCCAAGAGGGGAATTCCCAAACAGATATTTCAAGCCAGTGCCCCAGAGAAATACCTAAGCATAAATATGTTGGGTTAACTAGCTCAGATGGAGAACAGAAATTTGTTGCAGATGAAGTTAGTGAAGTTTCTAGGGAGACAAATTACTGTCGATCACGTTCCTTATACCCATGCTTAAGGACAAAACAGTGTCCTAAAGGTCTGGCACTACGCAAGGTCAGCAGTAGGCTCTCCCCACCCTCAGGAGTCTGCATTGTTCACGGACTAGTCAGAGATGGGTGAGGAATGGGAGATATTAGTGACAGAATAGCAACAGCTACTTCCAGGCAGGTTGAACAAGGAAAGAGCACAACTTAGGTCTTCCACTTTCAGATGATTTTTTCCTTTGAAGGCATCTGTGCTGTAAGCACAACACCGAGCACAGGGAGATTCACCCTAGAGGTGGTCTTTGGCAATTTGAACTCTGTTATTTCTGAAAAACATGGAATATTTCATTTTTGTCCATGAGTCTGTAGGTGATTTTAGAAATGGATAATAAATAAATAAATAAATAAATAAATAAATAATGGGGGAAAAAATTAAAATGAAAATAGAGCTTATCCTGGGAAAATAACACCATCTTACAGCTGATCTGATCTGTCCCCTTCCCACTGTCCTGCAGGAAATTCTGACTTCATGTTTATTTTCCTTTCTTTAAGATGCTAACTTGAAAAACAAAAAGAAAAGGAATCCCAGTTACAGCCAAGCTCAACCCACACAGAAACAGCTCGACAATACATAATGCAAAGGATTCCAGAGGATTTGCAAGTAAGAGGCTAAAATAAGATGGAAAGTAGTGGAGAAAATTCCGGTATTTACATGGATACAAACCTTCTACTCATGCTACTGTAAGAGTAGGAACATAAACTAATATTCAAGTGTGTTGGGCCAAGCTCCCTCCTGTTGTAATTATATTGTAAGTGTCTAATAGCGGAGCAAATCTTGGAGCTACTTAACATGTGAGAAAGGAAGCATCGCATACAAAGAATATCTTCACCAGGCTGACCAAGCCTAAGGTAGGTTGGACATTAGCAGAGGAGAGGAGCTGGGCTTTGGCTTTGTGAGCACAGTGATACCTCGGGGGTGGAAAGTTCAGATCACCCTCCCTGCCCTCCCCTCTGGAGCTCTGGGAATCCTGCCTCATCCCTCCTCTCTGCACAGGGGTCAGGGATGCCTGCGGAGAAGTGGCAGGGGAAGAGGGGAAGCAAAGACAGCAGACTTCCTCTCCTTAAGAAAATAAAATTATTTTTGTGGGTAAGGGAGTTGACCATTTCTTCTTGACACTGTAGAGCTGGGCTGTCTGCCTCAATGGCCAGAGTGCATATCCTAACCCTTTCCCCAGGATATAGGCACCCTTTCAGTTTATTGGTAATAAAGGTCTCTAAAAAAAAGCTGACTTTATGTTTTTTTTTAGAAAGACTGTGAGAGAAACAAGAAAGATAGTTGAATGTCAAGGGAGATTTTCCTCCAACAGACAAAGTCCAAGAGGAGTTACGCACGCATAAATACCTCTCTGCTATCATTTCCACTGGGTCCTTTGGGAAAATTCAGCATTTTGCAGCCAAAGGCCTGTGATCAGCAAAGCATCTGGGCTCCTAACTCCTCATTTAAAGTCTGAATTCCAACAGAAGTCAGTGGGGAGTTTAAACAGGAGTTGGGAGATTCAATATTTTGCTGAGTATTGGCCGCCAATATCAGTGCGCTGCTTAACTCATAAACTATATTTACTATTATTGCTCATATTCATCCACTGACACATTTCAGGTGCTTATAGATGCTTCTAATAGTATGCCATAAATCACCCTGAAGAGCTGGGATACAATTTTTAGAGTTCAAATGGGAATATTCACTAGATGTGAGTGTTTGCAGGATCAGGACCTATTTTCCAGAACAGGTGCTTAAATGAAATGATGAAGTCATTATAGTTGAGCAACTTAATACAGAGAAATAGCTCACATTATTCTAGTACCTATAGGGCTCTGGAATAAGTGCCTAAATTAAAAATTTGATAACTTATTAGGCAGGAGGATTAGATTTGGCATTTCACTTGGAGAGCATTTTGTGGATGTGGGAAAAAAATTAACTTCTTTTTGTGCATATATAGGTATTTTTTGCCACCTGGAAAAGTTGCGTGCTTTTGACATCACTTCCCCTTCTTTCTGCTTTTGAGTTTGCTCCTTTTCTACGCTGCAGACCTCTTTAGTGCTATGAAAATCAAGATTTACTCTTGAAACGGGCATGTGTTCAGGAAAGTACAAAATGTCTATCGGAAAGGCAATATAGTGCACTCTTTGTGGTCGAGAGTGTGGGAAACTCCATTTAGCTCATTTTCATGACAGAAGCACTGAACCACATTAACACAGAAGGAAGACGCAGAAAACGTTTAATGGTACTGCAACGCTTTGTTTATTCTTAGCTAAGCCTACACGGCTTCCAAATGAGCCCACTATGCAACGTGACTACATAAGGTTAACTGCTGGGTACATTAAGCAAAATACTCTCTCTTAGATGCTTGTTTAAGTCATCATTTCTGATCATTTATCAGACTTAATGTGCTACAGCAGACTGCAGGTCACAATGTGTCATTTCCAAAAGAACTTTGACTTTTCCCTTTCCAGGGTCAGGAGCCGGTAATGTTTAGCTGAAATGACTGCATTGCACTTCATAGCTTCCAGTGGATCCATTGAGGCTTTGGAGAGCCGTTCTTGCTAGACCAGGGTGCTGGCTCCAGGTATTTAGGTTTTAAAAGCTGACGGGAGCGTTAAAGTACAGGCAGTCAGCTGAGATTCAAGCCGACCCCCAAAAAAACCCGCTTCATTTGTTGGGAAAAGATCGTGAGAGGTACAGGAAGGATAATTATTTTTCCAAACTGATAGTGGGAGTTTGCCCTGGAGAGAAACGCCGAAACCAAACAGCCTCCACCTCCTGCAGGTTATTTGCATGGAATTCAAGAACAAATTGAAAAAGTTTGGGTGTACAATTTTTGACATGCCACATGAGCATTTCCCCAATTCAGGGTAAAACAATAGGGCTATTTAGCCGGTGACTTCTACAGCTAAGTGAATTATTTGCAGCAAAAAGTTTGTTTGATGAGTTTTGCTCTCCTTTTTTAATCTAGAAAATATGTGGATTTTTCAGATCTATGATTTTTTTAGCAGGCTGAGGTCACATTGGTGGGAATTAAACAAGGATAAGATGGAAATGAACACACATTTTCTGTTGTCTCCCATTTCCTCTTTATATGCTGGGCTACAGTCTCTTTTCAGCTGTATTTGTGGCTCCGTAGTAGGCAGAGTAAGAGGAGTGGCTATATTAAAAACATAAATCATGAAACTAACATGATACGCTCCAAGTGTCGTGACACAGTTTTTTCCTGTGTATCAATCCTTTACTTACATCCTACATGGATGCATAAATAATCTAGGTGAAGATGGTACTACTGCATCTATTATCGAACAATTCTCATTGTAGGATCCTGCTTTTGGCTGCTAGTAGTTTGACCAGGTTTCGACCATTTGGAAATGAGTTGAGGTTTTTTTTCTGGGGTACACCCTTGGTATAGATTGGCATTTGGAAAGGTTTCAGCTATGATGTTCTGGTGTTTCTCAGACATTTGGGGAGAATATGTTGCTTTTTGCAGGCTAAAAAAGTTCTTCAAATAATTCATAGACAAGCACTGCATATCTGTGCCTTGGAGAAGAGGCCTGAGATTTGCATTAGGGACGTTTGTTTGGACGGTCAGGTTGGACGGAGCTCTGCGCAACCCGATCTAGTTGAAGATGTCCCTGCTCATTGCAGGGGGGGTGGACTAGATGACCTTTAAAGGTCCCTTCCAACAACCAACATTCTATGTGCCTTTTGCAGACCCTGTGACTATTTGCCTAACTATTAAAATGTTTGAAGTACCTACGTGTTCAAAAGGTGACTGCTGAGTCCTCCGGAGGCTCTGTCTCCTTCTGTGCAGACAACCAGCACCAGTGCCCCTGTAGAGGATGGCTGGGCATGTTCCTGTCTTGGACTGTGGATGCTGAGCGGGACCTCTCAGCTAATGCAAGAAGGTGGAGGGAAGCCATTGTGAAGTGGAGCTGGAGGTTGGGGACTGATTAGGAGGAGGGAATGCTGAAAATTTCATGTTATAGCATGCTGGGAATATAGGTTCATCCTAGATTCCTAATCATTGAGTTAGTATCATGGAAGTCTTAAAGAAGTGCCTAAGAAGAAAGGAATATTCTTATCTTCACATCCTTATGCAAGCTGGTGTACATTAAAGAAGCCCTAGAAGACACACTACAAAAGTTGTGGAAATAAAAAAATATTGACTAGCTACTCTACCCTTAGATGTGATGGGATTCATGTTAGAAAATAGTGCACAACACCTAGTTAAAGCCCATTTCATAGTAGTGTACGTTCAAGGGGGCAGGGCAAATTGTGGTTGTTTGAGGATGGTGCTTTTCTCACATCTCCTAAAATTTCCTTTGTTTTTTATCTTAAGAATATTCTTTTAGTGCAACATCTGGCATTGTCATACTTAAATCATCATGTAATACAGCAGGTCTAAGATGTTTTTTAGATTTATGAGGAACAAAATTTGTGAGGAGTTTAAAACACTGCTTTTGGGGGAACTATGAAACAAACGAAAAAACCCCATTGAGGTTGTTAGGATCTTTTGCTCCCTTTTTAAATGTGCATTATCCTTAAATGGGTACATTTCCAAGGGAATAGAACAACAGGAGGAGATCCTCTGTGAAGAATTTATAGACCTGGACTGTTACAAATGTTCAGAAACACAAATTGTAATTTGGGAAGGAAAAGCTTTAACAGACAACCACATTTAAAAAGCAACTTGCATTTAAATATCTCCCTAGCAAAGCTGGGTTTCCCATCTGTGGAGGAAAAAGTTGGTGAGGAAGGAAATAAGTGAATAAAGGAAAAAGGATCTAATTAATCCATAAAGAAAAAACAAGACAAGATGAAATATCCCAGCTAACCCCCACCTGTTCTCCTTCTTTTGTCCCCCCAAGAATAATAAACAGAGTAGAAGAGACATTTATTTTGTCTGTTTTGTTTTTTTTATTAAATATTTACTATTGACAAAGAAGACATATTGTTTCTCCAAAGAGAATTTACTTGTTGATAAATTCTGCCCAATATTGCTTTAGTGTCCAAAGTTTATGGGCATAGAATCATAGAATCATTTAGGTTAGAAAAGACTGTTAAGATCATTAATTCAAACTGTAAACCTATCACTTCAAAGTCCACCACTAAACCATGTCCCTAAGCACCACGTCTACACATCTTCTAAATAGCTCCAGGGATGATGGCTCAACCACTTCCCTGGGCAGCCTATTCCAATGCGTAACAACCCTTTCAGTGAAGAAATTTTTCCTAATATCCAATCCAAACTTCCCCTGGCACAACTTGAGGCCATTTCCTCTTGTCCTATCACTTGTTACTTGGGAGAAGAGACTGACCCCCACCTCTCTACGACTTCCTTTCAGGTAGTTATAGAATCATAGAATGGTTAGAGTTGGAAGGGACCTTAAAGATCACCTAGTTCCAACCCCCCTGCCATGCGCAGGGACACCTCCCACTAGCCCAGGTTGCTCAAAGCCCCATCCAACCTGGCCTTGAACACTTCCAGGGATGGGGCCTCCACAATTTCCCTAGGCAATTTTTTCCAGTGCCACACCACACTCAGAGTGAAAATATTTTTCCTAATATCTAATCTAAATCTGCTCTCTTCCAGTTTGAAGCCATTCCCCCTCATCCTATCACTACATGCCCTTGTAAAAAGTCCCTCCCCAGCCTTCTTGTAGGCCCCCTCCAGATACTGGAAGGCTGCTATAAGGTGTCCCCAAAACCTTGTCTTCTCCAGGCTGAACTACCCCAACTCTCTCAGCCTGTCTTCACAGGAGAGGTGCTCCAGCTCTTTGATCATTTTTGTGGCCCTCCTCTGGACCCACTCCAATAGGTACATGTCCTTCTTATGTTGGGGGCTCCAGAGCTGGATGCAGTACTCCAGGTGGGGTCTCACGAGAGTGGAGTAGAGGGGCAGAATCACCTCCCTTGACCTGCTGGCCACACTTCTTTTGATGCAGCCCAGGATATGGTTGGCCTTCTGGGCTGTGATTGCACGCTGCTGGCTCATGTTGAGCTTCTCCTCCACCAGTACCCACAAGTCCTTCTCCTCAGGGCTGCTCTCAATCCATTCTCTGCCCAGCCTGTATTTGTGCTTGGAACTGCCCACTTAGCCCTGTTGAACTTCATGAGTCTTGCCCAGGCCCATATCTTGAGACTGTCCAGGTCCCTCTGGATGGCATTCCTCCCCTCCAGCATGTCGACCTTATAGACAGCGATAAGGTCTCCCATCAGCCTCCTTTTCTCCAGACTAAACAACCCCAGTTCCCTCAGCCTCTCCTCACAAGACTTGTTCTCTGGACCCCTCACCAGCTTCGTTGTTCTTCTTTGGACACTCTTCAGCACCTCAATGTCTTCTCACAGAGTGAGTACTTGTGAGATTGTTGAGTTACAAAAGTCTAAATTCAACACCCAGTCAGCAGCAAGAGGCAGGATAAACAACAGGAAAAGATGAGAATGAAATGAGTCAGTTAGGCAAAAGCTATTTCTGTCTTAAAAAGATCTTAACACTTTTGATACTGATCACTTTCCATCAGGTAGAAAGGGGGACATGAGGCATAGACTTACAAAGGCTTGAAATAGTCCTTCAAGTTGAAAGCAGTCCAAGACACCTGCAACCGCCAATATTATTCATATATTTTGTACCACTGAGCACTTGTGTGCCACACGGTGTTACTCAAACAGGCTAAGAAAGGGTCATGGCACTTCTGCGTGGTCAGTATGGTTTGCTCATTCCTGATTTCCATACCAAGAAACAGAAGAGGAGCGTTATTATGACTGCATATTCAGAGTGCAGTTCTGCAATCTCTCCACACTGCTGAGAGGAAAAAAAAAAAAAAAAAGCAGGTATTTAAATTGGCTCTGTAAAATTCTGTAACTGAGCATCTTAGGTGTAGTGGAAAAGTGTGTTGCATTATTTCTGTTGCCTTATTAAAAAATTAGCCCATACTTGCTAGCTGCTGGAACATAATTTAAGAGTTAAAAATGCCATATGAAAATTAAATGACATAGAAAATACAGCATAAATCAGTTCCAATCCACATGTTTAGATGAGAGGGTTTTTTTTAAATTTCTCTCTTCTCTCATTCAAAAAAATGGATACATTGCTTTTTCCTCAAACTTTCAACAACTGCAAAAAAAAAGCCACAATTTGGCAGAAAGCAGGATTGTAAAAGTTCAGCCTTATAGGTGAAAGTTTTGGAAAGTTATGAGCAAATGAAAACAGGGGCTTAGCATGGAAATGCATAGGCATCCTTAATTACAGCTGTTGGTAGCTCTCCAGCTATACTGCGAACGACATATGTTTTTTCTGCTTTAAGTCCTAATCCTGTTAGTAGATGTGTCAGCATGGAGCCCTGCAGCTGTGGCGTGTTCTTCCAGTGTCGGAGGGACGTCGTGAGCAGAAGAGTCTCCACAGTGTTTCTGCCTGCGCCGTAGATGTCAGCTGCGGACGGCTGCAAGCACTGGGAATGTGTAAGAATAGAAATCTGTGAATGGTGCTAATGTCTAATGTGATTAGTGAAATTCCAGCGGTGTTAAAGCAGTCGAAACTCAACGTGGAAACAGCTAATTGATTCCATGGGTTTAGGAACACAGCACTGGCAAAGGTTTGGGGTCATATATAACATATACAGTGCATTAATAAAAGATTAAGATTGAATGATAAACCACCCAAGCTGTGCAGTAATCCCACAAGAAAGTATTATCTGGAGCATCTTATTGAAATTAATCTTACTGAGAAAATTGGATTAAAGTCTGAACTATATGTTTACTGGTTATTGTTAAAGTCAGTATGAAATCACTGACAGTTAGAAACTTCCAGTTATGTTTATGGTCATGTTGTTTCCAGAACACATGCCAGAGTCATACTTGGAAATGATTGCAACATCATTATTGTGGGTCCAGAAGCCCAGTAAATTTGGGGACTTTTGCGGGAAGCATGTTGTAGAGAGGACTGTTGGGCAACCACATCAGATATGACAGAGTAAGGTAATATTTTGGTCCTGATTTACAGGAAACCTCATCTGTCGTAAAGATTACTCAATCAACTTTTTAATATATTAAAAACAAATGTATGTTAAAAAACATCTCTGATGTAAAGCTGTGGTCCAAGTCCCGAGGACTCAGTGGGGGAGAAGGTTTGAGCCTGGCTGTGAGAAGGGGGAGAAAGGAAAGGTGAGAGGGTAGCGGCATGCAAGGGTACCGTCCCCTGTAGGTCCTGTGCCCATTGGCACGCCAAAATGACCCAGTGGGCATGTGGATAAAATCGCTTCCCATACTGCTGAAAAGTTGTATGTACTCAAAGATGTAAAGTGAAGGCGTTTTCCCATCGTCAGCGCTTGCTGTCGGCTACCAAAGCAGGCAAACAAGCACGTTCTCGTTTTCTCCTTTGATAGTACTTAGAAGTAATCTACGAGTTTGAGATTACCCATATTTTGGCCAAAATCAATAGCAGGTGGGTTATTTCAAACTGTGCCTCATTTTTTGTGTTTGTACAACATCAACACCTTTAATCTTGTTAATAGTGACAGGGAAAACGTTCACTTCACTCGCTGCAGCCTCTTTATAAAGCCAGTCTGGGTTGAACAAACATTAATTAGTTAATATTTGTGTTACACTGTAAAAACCTAAAGCACTATGTAAGTGCTAAAGATTATTATTATTTTTGAGAGTCAAACAAGAATTTAGTGGGCTACACTGAAAAGAGTCGCTATAATAAAAATGTTAGAAGTATGGTTTGAAAAAATAATGTGAAGTGTAAATTAAATAGGCTTTAAAAAAAATTCAAGCTGTCTCTTTGCATTCAAACTACCATGAAAGCTACTTGAGCAACGTTTAAAAAAAATTTACAGAGTATGAACTTTATTCCAATACTCACTCTGCATTTTAAGAATGATCGATCACTAATAGTCACAGAAACACTATGGGAAGTGTGTGTTTGAAAGACTACTACTGTATAATTGCCAGCAAGTTTTGTATTCCAGCATGTGCTAATGATTTTTATTTTTTTTTTAGAAAGAATATCCTGAAAGACCCATGAACTTTTATAAATCATAGTAATGAAAAAGAAACACTTTTTCTGGTGCCAAGTTTCTGCTAAATCAGTCTTTGGAAAAAAAGTCATCTCACTACAGTAAGAAGGATTTTAATAGAAAACTTTACAATGGGTCTGGCAGGGGATGCTCTGAAATAATGAAAATGTATAGAACAAGTTCCAACCTTAAACAACAGTGGCAGTTGATTAGCAAAGCAGAATAAAGATTTTAAAGAGATCTCTATCTCTGTTTAACGGTCTTTTAGGAAATCTGTTTTATTGTAGCTGCTCATTGAAAGGCCACAGCTCTCAGTGGTTGTTATTCACTATTGCTATGGAAAGGGGACAGCCAGAGCATCCCTCGCATCTTCCCTGTAATCTGTAAAATCAACAGCTAGCCTGGATCTTTCACATGACTTAGTCATATGTGGATTAGATATAGAAAAAAAGGCTATTGAAACAAAGATAAAATAAAACTGATTGAGGTGGAGAACTTGACATAAGATATTTAACGTCTGAGTATCTTCACAGCTGAAAGTTGTACAATACTGTTTTTCTTCCTCCCAGACTAGGAATTTACTATATCCTCTCAGCTGTTTGGATCTCATTTCTCTAGTTTATCTCATTCCCGTTCAAGGCGCTGGATCCTAGTCGTGTCCCCAGGCTTGTGTCTGTATTTTATCCAGTGACTGTTTAATGCTGATCTCACAAAACTCCTTAGAGGAGGGACAGGAACTGCGGACTTGCCTTCACGAAGGCTTGGTGTTGCAGTCTGCCTTGCCCTTTCTGTGATGCTCACTCACTATTTCCATCCTTCCTTCACAGGGGCACTGTCTGAGCCAGAGTGGGGGACATGCCTGTTCCGACATGCTTGACAAGTACGTGTCATTGTTTTGAGCTCTTCTGGGCTGCTGCATCACCGCTTTCTTGGTGGGACTCTAAAACAAGAAGATGACAGGAAAAATGGCCACTATGACCACCACCTCCTCCTCCTTTCATCTCCTTCCTTCATGGCCACATTCCTGAGCTGAGACCCATCCAGGTACACAGGTTTTGGGCTGGCACAACAGTGGTATTGGA
Organism: Vanellus vanellus; assembly: GCF_965231255.1. Lineage (NCBI taxonomy): Eukaryota > Metazoa > Chordata > Aves > Charadriiformes > Charadriidae > Vanellus > Vanellus vanellus. The sequence continues at coordinate 89,803,742 of NC_138907.1, read as the reverse complement.
GAGGATGTAGGAAAAGGCCTTCAGAGGGCAGCCAGCAGGCCTCCAAATTCCTGGGGCACGTGACGTTCTTCTGAGGACCTGGTCCTTAGTGTCTTGTAACCTGTCTCTTCCAGTTGGTAACTGCAGTCACATGCTTTTGCACATCATGGCAGAAGTTCTTATTGTCACTGAGGGAAAGTAAGAAGGTAAGAAGGTGAGAAAGTAAGAAGAGGTGCAAAGCCATCAGATTGTGCCTAACCTCTTTAGTTCTGCAAATTACTGGTCCAAAGATAAAAAGGGAGTGACATATCAGGTTCCTAAAAGCCTAAATACAGTCATAGAATCATAGTATGGTTAGATTTGGAAGTGACCTTAAAGATCATCAAGTTCCACCCGCCCTGCCATGGGCAGGGACACCTCCCACTAGACCAGGTTGCTCAAAGCCCCATCCAACCTGGCCTTGAACACCTCCAGGAATGGGACATCCACAATTTCCCTGGGCAACCTGTTCCAGTGTCTCACCACCCTGAGTAAAGAATTTCTTCAGAATATCTGATCTAAATCTGCCCTCTTTCAGTTTAAAACTGTTATCCCTCATCCTGTCGCTACACTCCCTGATAGAGTCCCTCCCCATCTTTCCTGTAGGCCTCCTTTAAGTACTGGAAGGCCACTATAAGGTCTCCCCGGAGGCTTCTCTTCTCCAGGCTGAACAACTCCAACACTCTCAACCTGTCCTCATAGGAGAGGAGCTCCAGCGCTCTGATACAAGGCAGATTTTATCATAAGATCTGTGGCAAACTGTACTAAGGGGGGTCAGACTGTGCTTCAGGGTCTCACCCCATTGCTGAGGATCACACCAGGGTCTCAAAATGCCTGTGCCAGCTACGTACAGGAAGAAGTCATCTGTGCCACTGTGGCACTCCACACAGGTTCTCTTTGATGATGCTCAGCAAAGTGGCTTACAGGGTTTGAAAATGTTTGCAGAGGAAGCTGCAAGTGTGTAGCAGCTGCTCAGGAGGTGTGCAGCCAAGGGCAATGGTGTTACATCCAGAGGTGCTAAGTACCCAAGCCCCTTCCTGACACCAGTGGAGCAGAGGGCTGTGTACCTCTCTAATAGGAGGTCACTTCTTTGGTTACTTTGGCTAAGGATGGAGGCAGCAGAGATGATCACCTGTATTTGAAAACCATTAAATTATTAAAAGCAAATAAAAAATGAGTTTAGACAAGACATTATTCCGGACCCGTATTTCTAACTGCTTGATCCGAAAAATATGTAAATGAAAAAGTGTGTATGCTTATGGAAATCTGTGGGTGAAAACATACAATAGCTCCATGTGTTTATATTGAAACTCAGCTAAAATTAGTGTTTTCTGGCAATTAAGGGACGGCCCTGAACTCTCACACCTTAGAAATGCTTAGTTCACGCTTTAAAATGAGGATTTTAATACTCTGCGGTACCATTCTTACTTTTTTGCTAATTTATAATTCTTTCTCTGCTGTTGAGCATTTTATCAGAGACAGCTTAAACACCTCTGCAGTTATCAAGGTTTCTGGCTTAACATGCCTTCTTTTAAGAACACAAAACACTCAGCTCTTCCTTTTTCTGTCATTTTTGCAAGCTACCAGCCCCCAAAATCCTTAAAGAGTTTTTACGTGGTGTGTTTCAGGAAAAACTAATGTGGAGGAGGTTGGAGGCCACCGGGAAACATTAATAGTTCTCTTCAGTTGTGTTTTCTTTTAACTGTTAGAGCCTAATGAGAGCACTGCTGTGAAATTTTGGATACAGTTTTGGCAAGGTTGTGCTGATCCATCAGTGAGGCCTCCTTGCTGAAATGAACACCTCCAGTAAGCTTTTAATGGCCTTTGTAAACAAACAGAATAATTCCCACTAACTGCAGAAATTAGTTCCATATTTATTTATTTTACTTCACAGCTCCTATTAAGTTGATTTAATAAAATTCAGTGCATAATGTTTTTTTTTAAAGCAAACCTTAAATAAACTGGAGGTGGGTACTGAACTCTGCATGGTGCTGCCGGTATTAATGGGCTCAAAAGAGGCCATAAGACTCCGTCTGTCCCTGCGTGATGAGACCAAGGCTGAAACTCCATGAGATGATAAAGATGGTTTTAGGGTGCCTAATACCTGACCAAAATACAGCAATCATATGGCAGCTTGGGGGGCGGGGGGGGGGGAGGGAACACGGGACTGAGTAGCTGATGGCTCAAGATCTTTGGCTCATCCAGGTATCCTGCATCCCTGCAGCTCTGTGTTTGGACCTCCCTCAGTTGACCCACAGGTCTTTGTCCCTTCTTGCTCCCTACTTTAGTACCTGACAGTCACAGTTTGTGGACATGCAGGACCTGACTTTAACCCAGCCTTGTTATTACTGGAAAAATTAACTTCTGGCTACCCTGCTAAGAGAAGCTTTGGGCCATCTGTGCAATAGGGGATGTGACAAACTGGGTTGTGTCTTAAATCAGGAGATGAACGTGATTTCTCAAAGCAGTGGGTATTCTGTAGGGGAGCCTGTGAGCCTCCTTGTTCCTCGAAGACTCTCCTAGGGAGAGAAGAGAAGGGAAGATGATGACCCAACTGTTCTTGGTGAGAGATGAAAACAACAGGAACAAGAATCCTTTGAATTTCAGGTACTCAGAGAAGAAATTAAGGATCCAGAAATAGACCCAGTGGCAGTAACCTGGAGAAAGCTCTTTGTTGGGTAAGCTTCTTGCTGCTTTGGGCTTTATACTTTTTGTTTTGTTGGTTCTTTTTTCTAGTCACGTTGCCAAGTCTGAACCTTTCTTTGTGAGGTCTTAACAGAGGATTCAGCTGTAGAAGAGGTTATAGAACTAACTGATAAAACGTTGCATCAGAAATCATCATGACCAGGCAGTATTTAAAGGGAAGCAAATTAAAAATAGCTGAATAACTAAGGGTGCTGTGTAACCTCTTGCTTAAAATTGAACTGGTAGTTGGAGACTGGAAGGAGGCACATGTGATGCGGATTTCTAAAATGGCTTTGTGAAATACTGAAGAAATACACACCTGGAGGCCTTATGCCCACGTCAGGCAAACTGAGACAAACTGTAACAAAGAGAAGGGTTAGAGAATACCAGCAGCAGCAGCCTAACCCTTTCTTTGACTTCCTGGATTCCCATCACCTCTGCAGAGGCGGAGCAGGGGTATCACCTCCTGAATGGTCTTGCTGGCTGATAGGAAAACTGTTGGCTGTAGAGCAAAGAAAGTCATTGGAGATCAGCTCTCAGATGACTACAGCAGCTGATTTTCAACCATGCGCTGGATGGTGGTCTTCATTACCAACATTTACATAGATTCCCATGAACTTTGCCTTTCCCTACTCCCTTCCACCTTTCTTCCCACAATACGAAGGACAGCCTTCTGTAGCCAGAAGTTGTTTCTCTGTTGTGTTTCTAAAAGACAATGTCACATTTGTACCTTAAGATCTGCTGAAAGCCTATTACACTGCATATGATCTGTACTGACCAGGAGACAATGCTGCCTGCACAGTGAAGCCACTTACAGGGCCAGGACCATGCCCTAGTACTCCTTTAGTTCAGATATTTTAAGGTAATAAACATCATACCATAGTTTTATTGTCACAGTGTAAGCCAATTTTTTTGCCTCAGGAATAGCTTAGGAGAGTGAAGACACTAAGCTTAGGGGTTACTGAGAAGGTGAGGACACAGGTTTATGACTAGCTTCCACTCATAACCTGTACATTAACAGAAGAGCCTTTCAAAGGTATCATCTGATTGATGCTGGTACATTTAGATTGCTATACCACATCAGCAGTGAAATATTCGCGTCCCCCAGCTGACACTGTGATGCTGGAATACTCCCCTGGAATGGGCAGAAAATAATTTTTGTTGGCTTAACACAGCAAAGTTCGACTTACGGCTGCTGGGATGAGCCCATTTGGCCTGCTGCCTTTTCCCTGAAGCAATGGACAACTGTTTGGACAGTGGGTTCAGCCCACACTGTTGAACACCTCCTCTTGCTTGTAAACAGCCGGTGCTGGCCAGGAGCAGAGCCATCACTGCCTTCTGCCGACATGCAGGGAGTGGGGCGTGAAGCATGTCTCCCAGAAGGGGTTGCTCCAACCACCGTGCCCAAATACTGACCTATCCAGCTGGTGACAGAGTGTTGGCTTGCATCATGGCTGTGTGACTCGGCCAGTGACAGGAAAACTGCGGGGATAGGCTGCGTTTCTCTCAGGGAGCTCTGCAAACTACAGGAAAAGTGGCTCCATAGTGCTGGCAAGACCATCGAGCTGGTAACACCCATGTTACCCATATACAGGGAGATGGATGAGCTCTTCTTGGTGAAGAACAGAGGCAGAGGCATAATGCTGTTTTTCTCACTTCTTCCAACAGGTCTTTTAGTCAACCTTAGACAAGCTCCTTCATTTCTCTGTGCTTCATGTCTCCTCTTGTAAAATAAGACTAACGATGCCAGGCTGCCTCACAGGGAAAGATCTCGTTTATGTGAATCTCTGCAAACCCCTTAGAACAACTGCTGTGGAGAGGCAAGCAAAGAATAACATCAGACCATGGTTCCACACCTACAGATGTCCCCTCGTTTGTGAGTGTTCGGGACCTGAAACACGGGTGGGAGCTGCCCACGGGGACCGTTGGCTCATCTCAGGGCCAGTGCCAGCGCTGGGGAAAAGGACCACAGCGTCAAACAGGGTGCAGTGGCCACCTAGGAGTTCAGGACACCCAGGAAGCTTTCCCGATTGAATTTTAAGAGGCAATTCCCATCCTGCTTACTTTAGGTTTATGTAGGGTTTATTTATATACTCCTGTCCCCGCCGAGAGTGCCCTGTGACTCCAGTTTTCTGACCCATGCCAGAAAACCCCTCCTCCTCCTCCTCAGAAAGACATTCAAGCCCTTCCTCAAAGCTGAGCAGGGTTCAGAGCGCTTTTCTGAGCAGGGAGGGTGTTTTAGCACAAGCTGAAGCAGATTCATGAATCGGGGCCAGGATGCCACGTTTCTCAAGGGTGACGGTCACAAAGAGGCATTTCAGGGCTTGAAGTGAAGATTTACGAGCACGGTTCTGAGAAGGGAGCACAGGCAGTTCACTGCGGGCCCCACAAAAAAAGCCAGCCCCGCTAGTGTTTAAACTGGACCGCTCAAAATGAAGGCATTGTGCGCACCGCCAGTAAACAAAGAAAGAGATATCTGGAAGTGATAAAGCTCGGATTGATAAAAACTTCCCTTCTTCTAGACGGAGGCCACACATACTCTAAATAAAATGTGCCACTTAAGAGATGATTTGTGTTGATAAACCTCGATTGCGTTGTTTTTCCAAATGTTCTCTCCCAGTTGGGAATTTCACACTTGGGCCAGCTCCAGCCGCGGCCTCACCGAGTGCCAGCCTCCTTCCCTGACCTGACCTGCTGTTGTTTATACTGCTGTTTACACATTTCTTAACAACCTATGCAAACGGTCTCTAATTACTTTCGCTCATGGCGGTGGCGGCAGCGGTGCGGAGGTTCAGGCAGGCTCTGAAGCATTGCCAATGTTGTGCTGTTTGTTGACACAGTGCTTCTCCCGCCGCGGCAGCGGGTCAGAGGGAGGGTTATGCGATGGCTAATCGTAGCTGGGGACACAGCCCCGCAAGGCTGGGACACTGCTGTAAACAGCCAAAGGAATAAATAACCTGGGTAAGGATCAGCTTTCAGGAGGGTCGCTCCAACCATGAGACTCACCTTGGAGGCATCGTTGATCTGTTACAGCGCTTGGGTTTGGAGCGGTCCATTTCAGCCACGCACGTGCATCTCCGTGGAGTCAGAGTTGTGTTGAAACTGTCTTAGCTCGGATGCAATCTGGATGCGATGTTACACCTCCCTCCCCTTTGAGGCCAGAGCTCAGGAGAGTTCAACAGCAATACTCTTTAGCTCGCTATACCACTCTAAGTTGTATCATTTCTGTTATACGCTTCCTAAACACGGCACTGGGAAAGATCTATATGGGCTTTGTGCCCCAAACATCTTTGGCTTTAAAAGACAATGTATACAGTTGCTCTGAAGAGGAGGTACAAAGCCTGTAGATTGAGTATTATTTCTGGTTTACTGAAGAATAAATTTTGTTTGAGACCAAATGGTTTAATTAGTACCTTGGAAAGCTATGTAAACTTGATATAAATTATGAGGGTGTTGCCCTCTCTGATTTACTCTGTTTGAAAACCTTGAGGGCCTCCAGCCTGCCTGGACTTAAAAATACTAGCATTTGTTTCCATTAAAGCCATATTTTTAAAGTTTGGACAGGGTGTGGGAGTGCTGATTTCCCTTGATTAGCCACAGATACCCCACAAGAAAAATAAAGTTCCTGAAACTATTTTTTTTTATGGTTTTCGTTGAAAAAAAAACCACCTCGTTCCTTCCTTCCTGCTCCATCCCCTGATGTCCCCAATAACAATACCGCAACACAGCATTGTCCATCTGAAAGTTTGTGAAGGGATCTGTATCTCAAAGGGTGGCCAAAGCATCAAGGGTTTGCGTAGATTGTAGCTGACTATAAGCTGGGTACCCGATTCCCCACATGAAACCCTTTCCTTACAAACGATATTTGACACATTGGTCTATGAAACCCATTGCACCAGGCATTGCATTTGTATTTATTTGCTAACATGAGTGAGGCTGCAAAAGCAAACAAAGGATGGTTCGCAAAAGTGTTTCCAGAATGTGAAAATACATCATTGAACAACAACAAACAAAAACTACAGCCAGAAATTTGGCAACTCTGGCAAAGCCCAGGGAGAAACACCATACATGGCCTGCTCTCTCTGCCAGACACAGATATACATGTATCAGAGAAATAACAAGTCTATTAGCCTGGGATAGCCAGCAGTTTAGCCCATACTTGGGGAGGAGGGTCAGGAGATCAGCCCAGACTACTCATTATCCCAGACCCTGAGCCAAGCTGTCTATCCCTGGACACGTTCATCTCGGCATTAGATAATGCGCGCAGTGTGTTTTAAGGAAAGTACCATACGTAAGCTCTTTTTTAAGCAAATCTCACGCAGAGCGAGGCAGATACGTTCACTGCTACTGAAGCGGTAAGGATTAAAAAGCAGATATACACAGATGCTGCAAATTTGGTAGCACCCATGCAGTTATGGCACTACAAGTGAAGAAGAGTGGTGAGCTTAACTCGAGTCTACTGGAGATGCCAGCACAGGTGCTGCGTTAGCAGTGGCAAGGACACTCAGAGAAAAGAGAACACGCTTGGTCTTCAGACCCCACGCAGGACCAACATGGCTACTAACATCTAGAAAACTGGGGGGGGGGGGTTCTAGATGGTCTGGATTTGTTCTGCTTCTGAGCAGAGCTCCTCTCTGGAGAGGAACCGGGACACAGGCGTGAGCATCTAGTGCTGATGTTTTCGGTTCCCCGTTGAAGGGTGCTCACAGCCTGCCTGTGGCGAAGCTCCCCGTTGTGCCGAGAGGATGCCTCTCACCTCCCGGGAGCGCCGGCCGGCACACCTCTGCCTGCCAAACAGCTAGCTGTCGGTGGCGAGCTCGAATTCGTCATCCTGTCATTTCCTCTCCCTGGTTGTGACCCATCTCCTCTCGCCGGCGTGCAGGCTCCCCGCAGCAGCCGGCTGACCTCTCCCACCACGGGAAGGCATTATCAACCCGCGAGGAGTGGGAATCGCCGGGATATGGGGCTCATCCCACTGATTCAAGGAGGCAGATCTATCTTAACACTTATCTCCCGGTTAAAACCTCCTCCCTCTCTGACAGTTGTTTCTAGGCCTGTATTTCATACTCATCACCAGCACCGGGAGTGAACCTTTCCACAGACAGATAAGTGGCACCGAATTAAAGAGCGTTAAATGGATGTCTTTCCATATTTAAAGAGCCAGTAGCAATTTGTGCGTCCCGGGCATGCCAGAGATGGTAAAATCTAATCACTTTCCATGCTTCAAATGCTGTGTAAACATGAGGTAATTGTTCTTATATGTGAAAAATGATGTGTCTCATGTCAAGAATGTATCAAGACCAAATTTTTAGCTTTGTGAAATATTATCGAGCCCAGCCCCTGCTCAGCAAATCTTTCCAGACTCGAATAAGTCACTAAAACAAATAAGGCTGTTCTTATTTATGAGACTGAGAGTTTATCTTGATTAGATATAAAGGATGTAAATAATGACTCTCTTTTAGGCAACTTTTAACATAAAAGAAATAAACTATATATCTATCTGTTTTCAGTATATCTAAAACACACTCAGCAGCCACTGCAAAACACTTAATGCTCTTGATAAATGAAATGCATGCAGTTAATCTCTGCAATTTCGCCCCTAAAAACTAAAAATCCATCTTTGCTGCTTTTTTCAGAAAGGAAATAACAGCAAAATATACCATTAGTCGTGAAGTATAATCTGTTAACATCAAAGCTAATGGTTTACTGATTGGTTTTTCAAACCACTGTTTCAAGGTTTTACATGTCTGCAAACATTTCTTCAGCAATTATTAAGATAAAGTAACAGAGGAACAGAGTTTTAGTATTTCATCAGTGCTAAGGGAATGATTAACAGCACCAGCCCCAGACCCCAGGCATGATGTGGGCAAGGCTGGTGGGTTTCCCCACCTTAACACTCAAGTTTCAGGGCCCAGATATCTAGCAGAGGACCTCAAATAAAACAACAGTAAGGACAAGAAAGAAGAGCTTGAGAATGCGGTTCTTTCAGAGGGGTACATTTATCTCTGACTTCCTTCATCATGCAGCTTTCTTGAAGATAATTTAAGCTGTTAAATTAGGGTGTTATCTCAGCCATGGATGCTGAGATAACATCAACTCTGTGTCACATGGACAAAAATTAGCCCTCAGGATGGGCTGTCCTACAATCAGAAACACGTGAAAAGAAAGCAATGCATTCACAGTCTTCAGTTTACTGTTGGCCATGTGGTCTTTACACCACTTTGCCAGTGAAGTGAACCAGGTGAATGCGACAAGTCTCTCTTTCCTCTGAGCTGCAATCTTGCTTGCTCTTTCTAAGCACTTTTCTTCCCCCATGGCATCAGTGGGAGATTCTCTGACAGATTTACCGCCAAGTGTCACTGTCTGTGAAAGACTTCATTGTCCTCAGTTTAAAGGACAGGTTTTAAAAATAAATAAAATGCTGGTGGAAATATCCTTGGAAGGAGGCTACCAACTTCTGTTTGCAGTGCAACAGATCCTTAACTTCAGTACCAGACTATCTGCAGCTTCTGGTATGTAGCAATCCAGTACCTACGGTATTACAGTCATCTGCCTTGCACAATAGAGAGCACAGAACTGAATTTGGCAGTTCCTTTGGCAAGGCTTCTTTCAGCAAGACCATAACTTCTGGCTGACCAAAAGCACGACCTTTCAGACAGCCATCCAATGTTTACATCAGGGATACAGCAGACCTCAAATAAATAGTTCCAGTGGTTAATGAACACCGCTGTGAAACATCACAACAAGTTACCATAGACCAAAATGTGTCTTGTCAAGGGTGCCGGTTATTAGAACGTGGTAAGCTTTTGCCCAGCTAAAAAAAGTTCTCCGCCACAATAAATCTCTCATGCAGAGGAAGAAAAGTTAAGCCCCTTCGTAGCTTTCTCTTTGTTAAAATAAAGGTCACGAATTTATCTGGACTCTCCCAGGAAGTCTAGTTTTCCAGACTCTCTCCCTTTCCTGCCTCGAACCCTATGAATTTGTCAATATCCTCTTATAAAATTGGAAATTTTGATCTGAGGTAACATATGCAGATTAACTAACAGCCCAGGTGTCACTTTGAGAACCTGAATGCAGGTGAGCACAGCGTTGCTGATCTCCAATGTAAACAAGGGAGAAATGAGCAAAATTCAGAAATTCAGCTTTTCAGCATAACAACATATTATGGTCAATGAATGTAAAAAATTAATTTCCTCAGGTTTCATTTCCAAGCTATCATGCAGCCAGAAGGAATTCTCTTCCTCCCATTCCCTCCTCTTCCCTCCTTTGCTGCCTCTGTTCTGAAAGGCTTCAGCCCTTCAGCTTCATGGATCTGCTGCAAACTGAGGGAAAATGTATTGGGTCTTAAAACGTGATCTCAGGGACACAGCGTCCCTGCAGGACTGCTCAAGAGCTTCGGTCTCTTGTGGTATGCCACCATCCAAACCTGTGCTCTGTGTTGTGAGCGACCCATCCTAAGCAGCAGCAAGGGGAACAAGTCACTGGCATTTCTGAGAAATTAGCACTGGTCCCTCTAGCTGTTTCCCAAATGGTCTACTGGGTGTGAGCGCTTGAAGGGGATTTCCCCGCTGCTCCAGGTGTTTTCTCCTCAGCCCCGCTGAGCAAAGCCACAGGTACCCAAAGCTTGCAGGAAGAGCGTAGTTCTACTTTGGATCCCTGGACCGATCTATGACTGAGCAGAATTTTGTTCTCACTGTCAAGAAAATTTTTGGGAGTAATAAAGAGTAGAAGTTTTCAGAGTGACAGACTAACTCCAAATTTCATGTAAATAACCTAGATCCCTGAAAACCCTTTTCCATGGTGTTCCTGGAATCACAGGTTCCTCTCTCTCAGGATGAAATATTCCTCAATTCCACAGAAGTCCTCCACTTGATTTAGGGTGGAAATTATAGCTGTGTATAAGTACTTGGTACATTCAATTAGCCATTTAGTCTGATTTCAAGAAACATTTAAGTCAAGCAGACACCTAATTAACATCTCTTGATCCCATCACTTGGAAAATCAAGCTCACTTGCTACCTGTGCCATTATCTATGTAAAGTCTTTGCAATTGTGATCTCACGTGCATAGATAGTTTGGTTCCTAGCTTTGTAAATGCAAAATACTCTCAAATACAGGTTTAGGTCTGCTTTTGAGCTTTAAGAGGCTCAAATCAAATTTACTTTTTTAATAGTAGGTATAGAATCAACTGTTTAATGCTGTCTGAATTGAACTTGGCATATAGGAAACATGTTACCTTTGGCCTGAACCATTTTTAAAAAGTGTGGAGGGTGAGTAGAGGAGCCAAAGGAATTATTTTTGCCTGTAGTGTTTAAGATATATAAATGGGGTGGAGCTTAAATCCCTGAGCTTTTGGAGATTATGCTCAGGAAACCATATTTTATGTGGTCATAAATAAAGCAAGAAAAATATCAAGTTAACTGTGGCATGTACCTTTATGTGGGTATATTATGGAATTCTAATTAAAATGAATGCGGTAATAAACCAATCCACCCTTAACAGCAAAGCAACCCTCCCCCCCCCCTTTTCTACTGCTTTAATGGTATTCTGAATCCCACAAATAAAACTGGCGAGTATACACATCCTGTTCTTACACTATTAAAAGCTCTAGTTGTGGATTATTGCAGTTTCTTATTGTTTCAGGACTCTTTCCAAGTTACACTTTATCACAGGGAGTACCAGAGGCGGTACAGGACTGTTAGGATACCAAAAAGCATTGCAACAAACGATGAGCATAGGTGAAGAAAAGGCATCGACCAGCAGTTCGTAGCGACGCCAGGCCCGTGCTGGCTCTTCCCTGCACTCCTACATTGCAGTATCGAGCACATGGACAACTTCTGCTGTGAGTCCTCACTTCATAGCTCTGCGCAGACTGGGTAAGCCACAGCCGTATGCACGTGATGTGCGCGCACTCTAGCTCTGCACCCAAATGCAGAATCAGTGCTCTGTGCCAGCAGCCACACAGAAAATTATCATGTTCATTGTCTGGTAGAGGTGGTAGGACAAATTATTGGAGCCTGCTGAGTCTTTTCTTTCCAAAAGTGGAAAAAATAAGCAAGCAGGTATCAGCAGGATAAAAAAAAACCCCAATAATTAGAATAAAAATATGACTAGGATTGCCTGTCCAGCAGGTGCTAATATGGGATCACTTCTGCTGGTGGATACACCAATGGTAACTCTAAAAACCTGAAAGCTCAGAGCTCTTTATGCAAGTGTCTTAGTACAACACATTTTCTTCAGCCAGCATGCAAGCTGCTTCGAACTCCTGTCCTCTGCGAAAGTCAGAAATGTCAGTATTTATGGAGGCTGTGCTCTTCGGGAGGAACAGTAAGAACCTAGGGCGTACCACCAACAAAAGAACTGTGTCTTCCAGCATTTACCCTTTTCCCAGCAGTAGGTTATAGAATAGCTATCTATATATTCAGTTCAATGATCATTTATAATATTTAAAGCAAAACTTTTTCTCCCACTTCTTAATTATTCAGGAAGTGCAATTCTTCTTAAATACCATACTATTGAGCAGTGATTTACTTTCCAGCTGGATGTAAGCTTTCTAAAACTCGAAAGATTAATTAAGTTCAAAGGACAATCATAAAACTATAGAAAGGCATGCTCAGTGGACTGATACCACTTCTGACAGATCTTGATCTAATGGGTTCTTAAAGGCTACCGGTCATGGACAATACAACCTCCCCAGGCAACCTATTTCACCGCTCCTTGGCATTACTCTCAGAAAGGTTTCTTAACGTCTAACCTGATTCTTTCTGACTGCAATGCAAGCCTATTGCTTCTTGTTTTGTATAGCATGGACATGGAGAACAGATTGTTCCCTTCTTCTTTGTAACAGCCCTTTTTATACTTGACACATAATTTGGTGTGATTTTATGGGACTGCATGTTCACCAGGGACTTATAGTTAAAATGATACTCATTTGAAGTCGCTGAGTAAAAAACAAACGAAGAACAAATGTACGTTTGTTTGCAAACAAAGATAGGGAAGATAAAACTGAGAATCTACCATATGTTTTCACCAGCTGGAATTCATTCAACATTTTGTTAGTTCTGCTCTTAAATGTGTTGTGAGGCTTACTTTTGAGGTCCTCCTCACAGGCTATGCCACTGGCAAGAAGTTCTCAATCTATGGATGGCATACTGCTAAGAGGTCTCCAGCAGTTGTCTTAGAGGGGAATGTCATTAATGTGTTTCCCATTCCTCACGCCGAAACCTCCAACGCAGTGTTTTGCTTCCTCACTTGAAAGTATTCTCCTGTGATGGACTGAGAGAGTCCCAGCGAGAGAACAGGACTCTTGCAGCAGTTTTTGGAAGTGCTTCCATCCAAGTGTCAGGCTTCTTCAAGCATTGTGGAAAATCCAAAGTTGTCTGGTAGGGGACTAATTAAGAGTAGTCAAACAGGATGTGGAGAATAGCATGAAAGGGGCTGAGAGGCTCTGGTCTGAGACTACGTCTGCACTGTGTTGCTCTGTGCAGTACAGATTTATTCCTCTAATTCTTTTCATCACTGAGAAAGACACAGGACAAAGAAAGAAGCAGCCAAAATGGAGTCAGAGATTTTCTTTGAGCAAAATTTTTCTTTGTATACATACAATTAATACCAAACCTAAATTGTTTACATGAAATTGATTTTCTGGTATCTAGACTGGGGTTCTATGAAAGAGTGAATTCCTGCTGTGAAACAGTCTAAACACAGTGGCAGTTTTGGCTCAGGACTGTAGAGGTTAAATTATAGCGTATAATGCAATATGACTGCAAGGTTACTGCTGCTCAGAAACAGCAGTGTAACGCGTACAGACACTGTATACCTGAGAGAAAGAGAATCCCTGGCTTGCTCAGGCCAGATTTAAATATTCGGCAATGTTATAGCAGAGTAACTCAATATTCAATATAAGATGGTGGTGTTTTGAGCTTGCTGCCAAGAAGTTTGTGCAGAGGGACAGTTTTTGTTGTCTGTGCACTGCTCTGAATTAGAAGATGTGTCATATAACACTTATCTTAGATAGTGTGGGGGCAGTCAGGGAATGGTAACTGTGTTCTCCTGAAACAACAAGGATGTCATGTAGCACTTTTGGAGAGATAAGTGAACGTTTGTACTGGGAAGGGTATGCAAAGGATACCAAAGTTCAGCAGCTAATTAGAGTGTTATCACTTGAAAAGTAACATAACTGAATGAATGAAGTCATGGCATCTAGGGAAAAAGCTTGTCATTTGTTAAATCATATTGCAGTGTACATGAACCATACAATGGTGACATTCTCAGGAAAGCAACGTAGCAGAATTGGGACAAACAGAGGTTTAGTTTAGCTCCTGAATTTAAGGCATCTGTAAATGTGCATGACCTTATTAACTGGTCACATTCACATCGTCGTGCTATCAGCAGGAAAACAAAGCTCCAACTAAAATTCCAGTAGATGGAACTTATAATTTGGGAACATAAAGTCATCCTGGCACACTGCTCACCCAACAATTGTTTGAACTCTTACTAAGAAATTTATTTAGTGAAATTGTAATTTCTTCTTTAGAAGGAAACAAAAGATGGACTTACAGTTTGCCACAGAATTTACCATTCAAAGCTAGGTCACATCTTACCCTGTCCCAAGAGTGGGCCCTAATCTGGTAGGCCGCAAGATACGCAGGTGAGCTCGGTAGGCAAAAGATTTATTTTTCAGTGCGATGAGGCCGTTCGAGTCAGCTTGACGCATCTGAAGAGCCCCGTACAGGGGAAGGCAAGCTCATCTGAAGTCATGCTGGCTGTGCGTGGGAGGGAGGCCCACTGCAGCAGGATCTGGCAGCTCTCTGTGAAAGGCTAGGAGAGCAGACACACTTAATTTCTCAAAAAACGTAGGATTACCCAGTAAATCACATAACCTTGAACTGTCCAAAAATGTAACATGAACGTGGTGATAGAATAATCACTACAGCCCGGTTGACGTAAACAGGACGACGTACAGGGACATACCAACACTCTGGAGCATGGGATGCAGAAAAATGACTCCAAGCAAGGAGAAAATGAATGGCTGGAGTCTTATCTAGCATGATAAGAAGCATTTACTTCTGAAGAAACTATTAAAGGACCAATTTTCTAGCGTGCACTTAGTTAGGGAGTACTAATTTGGCAATTATTTGCAGTGAAGAATGTGGCCATTAATGGGCCAGTCTTGGTGCCATTGGAGAAATCTAATAATGGTTGGAAGGGAGACGGAAAGGAAGACATGGAAAGATGCAGCAGGTCATATGAGCTTATGGGAGAGATTTGCAAATCACACAGGAAGCATATGAAACACTCAAGCGATCCCCCTTCGGCTGTTATGAAAGAGGTGTTTTTCAAATATGGCTGAGAAACCCTAAACAAGCTTCCCTGAGCCCTAAGTATTCCCCTTACCCTCCATGCGTATGGACACATATTCTTTAGGACAGCTTTCTATTTCAGTGCGGAGGCTTTATCTGGCATACTTGTCCAGTGCAACGGTCATTCCCTTTCCTGCAGCTTTACTGCTTGTCTCCAAGCAGAAAAACACTACGTTGCATCCGCAGACAGTTATGAAGCAGATATTACATCAACTCAGAGAAAACACAAACAAGAAGGGCACTTTTCAAGCTAACAGGCAAAAGTACCCTCACCTGCTGACCATTGAAGTTAAAAGAAGATGTCTGCTGCTATCAACGGCGGCTGCCTCAGACGATGACGAATTGCAAATAAGTTTGTGCAAAGCACAGAGACTGATCAGACAGGACATGGCACAGCCGGGAATCTTCTAATAAATTGTTCATGACAAATGGCAGGGCCACCTTTAACTCGTGCCGTGGTGAAGTGAATATTTGCTGGCAGCAGTGGAGAAATGAAGGTAAAGACAAATGGTGACATTCTAAATTAAAGAAATAGAAGGAAAAAGAGGGGATGTAATTTATACACGCTTTCCTGGACTTTATTTAGTTATCTTTTCCTATGTACTTATATGAAGAAATAGGAAGTGGCCAGCATAAGATCTGCAGCATTCTTCAGGCAGTCTTTTAACATAATATGCGATTGTTGGATCTAAATTGTAGTCTGAAAAACTATTTAGATAATAAAAACATGGAATGCAAACTAAGGCAATAAACACATAAAGATATAGTTTGGGTCTAAAATCTTTCCACATTATTAAAAATCTAACTCATCCAACGGAACATTTTCAAACTCTTTTGCACCGTGATTTATTACGGGGGCCATCATAATCAATTACTTTTAATTAGTAGAAGATGGAAACATTAATTGGTCCTATTTAAGTTTGATTGTATTAAATGATTCTACCAGTGATCAAAAATGTATTTCGAAAGGGAGTTTAGGCTAATATATCAGCAAATGAGGCGCTATAAACATGATTAATATGCACATTAGACTTTCCTTATCACGTTTTGTTGGCAGTTTTTATCCGGTCACAGCTGAAATTCCAATGAGTTCTTTCTCCTTTTGTATAAAATACAGATTATGTGGAGACAGCCGTCTGAGCAACTGGAGTTTCATCTTGTATGGCCATTAATTATTATTGCTCCTTTAGTATTTCTTATCTATCACAGAGATGCAGGACTGTATTTTTATAGACATTTGCTGGTAGAAAAAAACAGGCTTTTGTGTGATGGCGCCTCAGCATTTTTTTATTGGAGAAAGGATCAACAACACATTTTGCACATCCATGAAAGGGTGGAAGAAGATGTTTACAGCTGTCATCATTTTGTAGGTGTGTATATTTGGTAATACACACGGGAAGTTTTTGGAAGTTATAACCAGCTTTTGTTGCAATGTTTCAATCCGGCTTTTTTTTTTTTTATACATCCACCATTATTTTGTATTTATTTCAAGGGAATCATATGCAATGGGAAATTTTTCACTGAATTGTCCCCACAGTTGGGAAAACTTAAAAATATGTTGCTTTCCTGTTAGTATGCTAACATGCAAGTGCTGCTCTGCACTGCGTTCAGCTTTATTTTCTTCTTTCATTTACTTCTCTCTACTCACATTGGTAAAACTTGCATTCACTCCTGATTCAAGAACAGAAGCGTTTGGCAAGCCAGGCCAGAGACCAGTTGCTACCACAGCCACCTCAAACACCCCACCACCATCACCACCATGAGAGAATCAGCTGCAGAAGAGAGAAGGTAACTTCAGACACAGAATTTTTGCTCCACTGCTCCCAGTGAGAATCCATCTGTGGACCTCATGGACAAACCCCAAACTTCTTGCTTCCAGCCCAAAGTTGCCCATCACCAGCATATGCCCTACGTGTCCTAGGGCCAACATTTAACAAAAAAGGATAATATCCTGCTCAACTTCCTTTGCCAAGGGGTGTTCAGTGCAGTGTAAACATTTTTAGCCCAGCCTGGGCTGTGAGCAGCAGCACGTGTAACATGCAGAGGTAGACCTGAGCTCCCATATATACTTGTTTCTGTCTGAACTCCCAGTCGTCATATGTTAGTAGCTGTTTGAACTGTTTATGCAGTTCAAATTTTTGGCACAACCGTCTCATGTTGGTGAGTCATACTCATCTGGTGTCCTTCTAATACACAGGCATCTCTCCTCCTCAGTTATTCCCTGCTGAGGAATTCCCTACTTATGTTAGAAATTATTATTAGTCTGCACATGACTTCTTTACTATTTCATTTCTCCCTGCTCTAAAGGCCACCCTGTTTGCCTTATGTGATATTTTGATTCCTCTCTGTACTAGCGGTTCCTCCTGACTCCGTGTGCTTTACTCATCTCCTTGGCATACACCACATTTTTGTGCCAAGTACACTATTGAACACGTTGAGCAAGAACAGCCCCAAAACTGCTGCAAGCTTCCAGCAACTTCTTCCAGCTTGATACACCTCCCTGACCTGCCAGCTCCTCACACACCTCATACTTTTTACTAAGCTCTGTCTTCTTAGGGTTAAATGAGTATTTCTGGTTTTGCTCTGAAAAAAATGTCCAACAAAGTCTGGATAGATGTGGAGGGATTGCTCCAGATTTAAATCAGCATTGATGGCTCCTCTTTGCTCTAGAGAGACAATCATTTTCAGTTATGTTCATTCGTTTTTGTTAACCTTTGCTCCTTTGGAAAAAAAAAGAAAAGCCTTTTTTCCAGGATCTGGCCAAGACAATACGTTTTCCCACTCTTTTCTGTAGTGGATATTTAAAGTAAATATCAGTTCTTTTCTGTGCTGAAGCAATAACTGCAACATCATTTCCAGCTGCTCTGGAAAAGCCTTTGGGTGAGACTGGAGAGAGCGCGAGGGCCTGGGGGCTGGTGGCCTCGTACATGGGGATGGTCTGCTTGCACCCAGCAGACTCGAGGGTGTGTGACCGAGTATGTCAGGGTCTCCAGGACCCACCACTGGATGCTGTGTGGCAAAGGGGGCTGCGCACCCAAAAAGGGACCAGGCAGTCTCTGCAGGATCACTGTCCCCTGCAGGTGGGCTCTGTCCCAGGCCCCGGGACATGGACCTCCACCCCGATGCTCAGCAAGCTGTTTAATCACGGAATCATGGAATCACAGAATTTTCAGAGTTGGAAGGGACCTCTAGAGATCATCTAGTCCAACTCCCCTGCCAAAGCAGGATTGCCCAGAGCACATTACTCAGGACTGCATCCAGGCGGGTCTTGAAAATCTCCAGAGAAGGGGACTCCACAACCTCCCTGGGCAGCCTGTGCCAGTGCTCTGTCACCCTCACCGTAAAGAAGTTTTTCCGTGTATTTGAACGGAACTTCCTGTGTTCTAACTTGTGCCCATAAAATCCACCTCCTCTTGCCTGGACATCGATGGTTACTTATTCATAAAACTATTGTGTATAGTTATTCTGCCACAAATTTATCCTCCCTCTTTCTCAGGAAAAAAAAAAAAAAAACTTCATAGACAAGCCGTAATGAGATATAGTTGGCTTGCTGAGTGTCCAGGGACCTGGTTTGCAGCAATGTAAAACAGACATCCCAAATTAGTGGATACTTTTTCTTTCGGTCTTTGTGTGCCTCCATTTCCTATCTGTGGAATGGATTTATTTTTTTTTTCTACTGCTGTCCTTTGGGCCCAGGGTGAAAATCAGATTATATTTGTAATGGGTTCAAATTTTTTAGAAAAATGTGTGAATTTGGACACTAAGGAGGAAAAAATGGCCCAAGAATTCACACAGAAAAAAGTGAAAAAAAAATGAAAATGCTGATTAGTGAAGTGAACACTGTACAGTCATGTGGGCGTTTAGAGGGAATAAAAGTCTCCTGATCTTGATGTCTTTTTAACATCATCTGTTGGATGTCATTCAATGCACATTGCCTCACTCTGTTCGAGGAGACCTGCAGTGAACTGCCGAGGGAATTACAGTCAGAAATTTAGGCCAAATATTTAATGTTCAAATTCTTGCCTCAAAAGTTACAGGTGATAATAATTGAAGGATGCAATATTTGCCAGCAGATTTTTTTGTGGTTTTGACTGAGCACTGTGCCAAGGGATGCTGTACATATAAATGAAGTCCAAACAAACTTGGTACAAAATTAAGAGTTTTAAAAAATCTCTGAGCAATCAAAACTCAGCTTTAAACATATTCATTACAATACCCATTACGAAAGAGTTACCCTTGTTTACTGGGTTGCTAATATGAATTTCTAGCCTATCTTTTCCTGAGGTAAACTGCATGAAGAATCCAGGCACAGGCTCAGAATTTCACACACAGGCTATATCCGCCCCAGTAAATCAAACGGCGCCAGGGCACGGGCCCAAGCTTTAGCACACAGTCACTATTACATGTCTATCATTGCTCCTCAGATGGTTTTTGACTTGGACCAGCCACTGCTCTCCCAAACAGTCCCTAGGGCTGCTCAGGAATAAGTGTGATCCAGACATTATTCCCAATAAGCAGTCTGAAAACAGCTGCCCTATTTTGAAGGCAAAAGGTTAATAGTATGGACATGACCAAATTATGCCAGTTGGCCTCAGGACAGCCCTGGCACTGGTTAGTTTACTAGGATAGATGAGTTATAGTGCACTTTGTTTGCAGACTTCATGCAATATAAATAGTGTGCTTTTGCCAGCAGCGCAAGCTTCGGAGTGGTCCTGTTAATGAACTCACCTGACATCCAACTGCCAACAGTCTTCCCAAGCAATTAATAACTGCAGCAAATGTTCTGGACAAAGTTTTCCTTTTCTTAATTATGTTGGACCAGAGTCTGTCTCCATACTCCATGCGCAAAAGTTTGAGAGCAGTCTTTAGCCTGAGGTTTTTCACAACACTTTTTTAAAAGCAGTTTCTATGACTGAAGCTTTTGCTCTTCTCTAAAGAGTGTTGTCACAGAGATTTGGCTCAGGAAAAGCAAAGGACGGGAAACAAAAAAAAAAAAAATTGCTCTAGAGAAAGATTTCTGAAAGAATTACTCTAATACTAAATAATGAAGAAGAATGTAAACAGATTATAGATACAGAGAGCCTGAGATCAACTAATGGCTGAAAAAATAGATGACAGAGATAAAAAATGATAAGATCTGTCAGAAAGAACAAAGCCTGTGTGTGCATCATTCAGATTAAGGAATTAGAGTCAAAAGGTTAAGTGTGAGCAACAATGAATATGAAAAATGGGGGGAAAAAAGAAGTAAAAGGCAATTTGTTTCATACATCACTTCTAGTCTAACATTGCTGTAGGAAAAAAAGTGTATTGAAGTCTGTTAAACTAGTAGATCACTCTGGCTGGACATCAGCATGACATTAGAAAAGGTATTGGTATTTTTAGCAGCAGATAAAAGTGTCCTGTTTGAAGTGCTGCAAATATTGGCCTCAGGTAACCTATCATCACATGTTTTGCCTCGTGGTGGGAGCCCAATTGATCTTCTCTTTTACAGCCCATGAGACTGGAGAATTTTTTAACATGACCTCATGCACACCCAAGTTTGTGGATCTAAAGACTTTGGTTACTTTATAGAACAGGGATGAAGAAAAGAGGTTCTACTGAGCCTGTAGTAGGTGGATGCTGGCCATGAGATACACGTCCATGATACATAATTATGCAGGGTGCGCCTGTAACATCTGTTCTCTTTACTGCAGGAAATTCTTCTGAGAGAAGCTCAAAGTGGGTAGTAGATATCTGAAAGCACTTGCAGTTTATTGGATAAATATGGAATGTTTCTAAATCTGCCATTTTTAGAATGAGCGAAAATATATTCTGGACAATTACCAGCAACAATAGCTAAATTTACAGTGCTTTCCTGTTCTAAGTTTAGAGATATTGTTGAAAACTGCTCCTGCTAGTGAAGACAAATCCAATTGGTTACAGTATACATTATGGAGCAGAAGCTCTACATCTGCACTGTCTCCACTTCTGGAACAAGAGTAAGGCACAGTTTGTACAGCAAGTGGTTTAGTGCTGTCTATTCTTCAAATGAAACCATTTTCATCCCATCTGAAAGGACTAGCTGTTCACATCCCCTTCATCATGTCAGTAGGGCATAATGCAAAAAAGGCCAATTTATTCTAAAATGGAGCTGAGCTCTGCTCATAAAATCTCCCTCAAGAACTACATGATGACTTGTACACAGGGGCCATAAAGATGCCTTTTCTGTGACTAATGCAGAAAAAAAAATGCTATTCCCTTTCCAAACATCCACAATTCACTGAGATGCACTTGAAATGCTATAAACTACCTAAGATCGGTCATATCAATATTTGGACAGAGTTCCCTCTGTCTCAGCTTGCTGTCTCTGGTGGTGGCCATGGCTAGATGCTCAAAAGAGGGTGCACCAGCAGGGTGAGTGCATACTGGTATGCCAGTATACCCTCCCAACTTCCAACTCTTTGTGACATTGATGTTTCATGAGGATCCTGTTATCATTAATAGGTCTAATTTCTTTTCTGAACCCAGGAAAATTTTGGTATCTTCAGTGTGCTGTGACAATGAGTTGTATAGTGTAATGGCACGCTATATAAAGAACCAGCCTCACTGGTTGGGTGTGTGGCATTTAACTCCAGCTGCTCCATGATGGAAGCTTGGTAAAGACAAAAGTCCTGCACGTTCCTCCATGTCCCAAATCCCCTTCTCCTCTCTGCTTCACTCTTATCCCCTCTCTCTGTGCTATGGTGGGTGCTACATAGTCCCTTTCCGCTCTTAAAGTTATAATAATTATATTAATTAAGTCTATGTTATGCATGTAGCTACACAATAAGATGCACAGTTTGCTGAAAATTAATGCTCTATGCTTGGCACGGGATGCAGCATTATTCATTTCTTCATGGGGAATTTTGTGGCATTGCTTTCCTTCACATCCTCATTAACACAAAATAGTTTGTCTTTACAGTGCATCTCTGAAATGAACACTCATGGGCTATAATTAGCTGCATTTTGCAGCAGAGAAGCTGAGGCACAGAGCGTAATGCTCACATTCACAAAATGCCTAGCTTGGGGTGGCCAGTTCAAGTCATGTGATGCCTGATTTTTCCAAAATGCTGTATTGGCTTGACTAAAGACCATGCTTGAGTAGAAACAACAGTGCTACACAGCAGGACTGCACAACTGTGACTGGCAGCTACCAATGAATTACAACCGGTTTTAGACACCAACACATAATGGATGTGCTCTCACTTCTGGGGACACAAATCAAAGGCGAAGCAAGACCACTAACCAAGCAAGTAAGGTGCTTTGCTTTTTCGTGCCTGCTCAAAGTGATTCCATCTATGCTTAAGCACTTGGCACATTTGTAAACCAGGCTTCAGTTGCCTCAAATCCGGGACAAGAGGCAGCGCAGAGCTGGTTCCTATCAATGAGCAAGGTGACTCAGGGGAACCTTGACATCTTTCTGGAGGAACCCGCAGTAAGGATGGGTGTGGACTCCAATGAAGTGCCTTTATCCTAGAAGCTCCTCTTTCTCTTCTTGCCTGCTCACATTTTCTGCAGTAGATGAAGACAATGATCCTGAAAAACACCAATTCTCCTTGTGAGTGCTACTAATTAGTACCAAACAACATAATGTTTTGAGAAAAGAAAACATGTTATACATCTAAGCACTGTACTGTGCAAAAGGGAGGGATCATGGGGCTGCTTGGGCAATCTTAATTCTGGCATTTCCCAGCTTCTGAGTCTTGACTTTGCAGTTCTTTGTATTTTTAAACATCCATTCTTGCTCTCTCTCCTCCCCTCTGAACAGGTCAGTTACACAGCTGACTGAGTGCGGATAAGGTGAAGCATGCCCAGTGCAGGCCATGTGTTTGGAAAGTATCTATAGCAGACATAATAATAGGTGTTTTCAGAAATGTCCCCTTCTGTGACGTGTGGATGGACTTTCATAGCAATATTGCAGGATGTGTCTTTAGCAACAAGACAAGGTCCCCGTCAAATGCTATATCCCATCGTGATGTATGGCAGAGCTACGTTTTCTAAACCAACTTGTTATGAAATTTTCTTTCTTGACAGACCTACATTTCTTCCTATCCTTGTTCATAAAAAGAATGGAGATACGTTTGCTGTATCTTTCCCAAAAGGGGAGACATTCAGCACAAGGCAACAACATCCAGCACAGAAAGTTTCGGCCCAAAAGTTAAACTTCAGAAACATATATGCAAGTGAAAATGTGGTCTTGTAAAGGAGAGATTTGGGCAACCAGAGGTGCCAGCTCTGTCTATGAAGGACAATAGCAATTGAGGTATCAGCTACAAGTCATAGCCAAAAAAAAAAGGTTATTTCTGGATTAGAAGAAAGAATAAAACCCTCCAGCCTGTATTCAAGAAAAGTAGGCTTGTTTTCAAATGCTAAATGAAATAAATTGACGAAATTCCTGCAATACGTGCACATTTGGATACAATATTTCAAACAAGAGAGGAAGTGGGTGGAGTAGTTTACCTAATTCTAGAAGGAAAGTGAGGAAGCAGCATCGGTGTGCACACCACGGGGATCTTTTCTGGTTTTGGAATCTGGTTTTTAGTGATCCTGAAGCGCTGGGCAGCCTTGCAGGCCTGGAGGTTGGCAGGGGCTTGGAAAGGGACTGGTGCGCCTGAACAAGTGGCTATTCATGTATTGTCAGGATCGAGCTGTATGAAGTGTCAACAAGTTACTGGGCTGCAGACCAGAGTCGAGATTCATCAAGGGACTAATCAGCCATTATAATTAAAAGGCATTTTATGAGTTGGCATCATTTTGACAGAGGCCACAGTCGTAAAAACAGGCAGAGTCCCACTCTTTGCTGTGACACTGCTGAAATCTGGCCAGGTTTTGGGGTAGTGGCTCATCCATTGCCAGCTACTACAAACAGGGCAAACATGCCCAAAAAATGGCAGAGGAAGTGGCTTTCCTTTGTTCTGCTTTGGGCAGTTTTGTTGTGACTGGCTGGTATGAGTTGAAGGGACCCTTAGGACTGATGCCCAAACTGATGTACAATGCAAGTAATGCACGTTCAGAGTCATCCCCTATGGTACACATCACTCAGCTGGGGATCAAGGGGAAACAGTGTCAGAGATATTAATACCTGTAAGCAATTAATAAGAAGGAATGTTATATTTTCATGTAGTTTTTGATACTGTTTTATTATCTACCAATTCAGGCACTTGAAATTAACTGCCTCTCTATTTTGTTTTCCTCCTGTCTGCAGGTATTAGGTTACTCTTATTATGTGGAACGAAACTGAAAGTTGATGCAACTGATTCTTTCTGCTGTGCATCCTTTGAACATTTCATCACTTTCATCCCACAGAAATTGGGGAGAATTTGTGGTAAGTGAATTACCACAGCAGAACTAACAGAAAGAGAAAAACTGGTCCATGTGACTGAAACGGGCAGATTAAAGTTCATTTTTAAGGACTGCAGCTGTACCCTACATATAGAAGCATAAGTGCATGCACACATACACAGGCATGTTTTTATATCACGCCTTTAATTATCTGGCAGATTTTCTCAAAGGCGGATTTTACTAATGAATTTGTTACTGAGTGGAGTCAAATTTTTGCTTTCAGCTGGAAGCATGAGCAGCAAAAACTGAATAGATTCTTATAAAAAAAAAGTTATCTCATAAACATCTTGAAGAGGATTCATTGTCATCATCATTAAAGGACATTTTTTGGCTCATTATTTGATACTAGCTGGGCATCTGTGGGCTCACACCCTCAGTATCTTTGGGTGGACTGGGATCTCCAGTCTTTGACACTGCTGACAGGCTGAAAGAGCATAGTTGCATGGCATGGGAGTTGGGAAGAAAGCAAAGGGAGTGACCAGAGGTCTAGAAAAAACATGACCCCTAAAGAAAGATGAATGAATGGACTTGTTTAGTCTTGAGAAGAAAGGACATGCTAATGATTTTCAAATATGTAAAGCACTGCTGCAGAGAGGAAGAGTTCTGATTTTCACATCCATGATAGATGGGACATAAAATAAAAGGATTAACCACTTGCAGGGAAGGTTGAGGTTAAACATTAAATAAAAAAAAAGCAAACTTGCTACCTGTAAGGATAGCGAAGGACTGGAATAGAGGGTATTTAAACAAATATTTACATGGTGATGACCTAGATATGGATAGGAGAATGATTTAGGTGATCTCTTAAATTCCTTTCCTTATTTACTGGCCTGTGAAACTTTCATTCCCATTATTTTTGCCTTAGGTAACACAGACATGAACCAGTTACCCCAGCCAAATAACGCTTCTGAATATAGGGAAAAAAAATGGACTGTTACTCCTTCTAACACCAGTGAATCTGGCCTGATCCGGGATCGCTCTCTCTCCTCCCTCCTGCGCCAATCTACAGTCACTTCTTAGGGTAAGCCATTTTCTCCAGGCAGGTCTTGCTTGTGTGGGGCAGGTACAGGCTGCACCTCTCCTGCCTGAGCTTCCCGGACTCTGCCAGAGGGGCCACAGCCACCTATGGCTGTGCTGTGGGAGCTGGATCGCAGCTTGTCCACCGCAACACCTACTGACATACCAGCACTGTTTTCATCTTTGTTAACAGGCTTTTTGTGTCCTTAAAGCTGTGTGAGCGGGAGGGAGTGGTGGGAGGAGGGAACCCCAAACAAGAGAAAAGGCAGAGAGCTACGGAAATGTGATGAAGTGCATGCAGTGTTTCAGAGCAGGACAGCTATTGCGCTCATCTGAAACTCCCATCATTTTCCACAACATTTCTTGCATTTTTTCTGGAAGCTTCGACTTTTCTGGACCAGCTTTCCCATCAGCAGAAATCCACAATTTACTACTCTAGAAATGTTAAACAAAGACCTTAGCAAACTCAGCAGCGCTACCCCCTCTTTTATTTATGAGACGCACAAGCCGAGGAAATAAATTTCCTTTGAACCAGTACGGCGTATGAGTACCATGACCAGAAAGGGTTGTGCAGGCCATGAGAGCTGTTTCAGGCCTCCAGGCAAAGAAAACACGCAACTGCTGTGTGCAGCTCCTCACCACCTCCCCACAAAACCCTCTGCTCCGGGCTTGCTTTTCCCCTTGGTATCTGTGCTCAGCAGAGCCAGGCAGCTCGGTGGCCAGGGCAGGCTACACCACAGAGGGTGCATCAGGGAAGCAGGGCAGGGCAGGAGGACCTGGTTGCCTCTATCCAGCCGCTCTCCATCATGTGGATGATCTCCATCATCACTGGCAGGATGGGGAGTATGTGTGTGGGCTGCTTTTGCCCCCACGCTGGGCACCACGGGAAGGTGACCAGGACCGCAGCACTGGTGGTAAGAGGCCGCAGAGATGTTGTGCTGGGGAAGAGGAGGGATCTTTCAGAGTTATCAGAAAGTATAGAGGTGAGCAGCCTGTGGCATCGGTAAAATGATGCCAATAATCTTGCGATGATTGACTTCTCAGAACCTGTTTGTAAAACTTCTGATGATCCTATCTAAAATTGGGGCTGTTGGCAGGTATGGATGAAATCCTCTAATTCTACTCCCCAAATCCCACTGCCTTCAGGCTTATTTTCAAGCTGATAAATCCTTGTAGAGGAAACAATCCAAAACTTCGGCAGCCAGCCTTGGGGCTTCTTGAAGCAATGTGCGTAACCAGGAGCCCTCACAGCACCACTGCCACGTTCCAGCGGCAAAGAGAGTTTAGCACAGCGCTCTTCATCTGTTCAAGGCAGCTGGACCTGCCAAGGAAAGAAGAAATGATATAAGGAGAGAGGAAAAGAAGGAAGGAAGAAGTAAAGAAAGGAGGGAGGGAGAAATGGAAAAAGAGAGGGAGAAAGAGAGAGAGAGAAAGAGAAAGATGATGGGAGAAAGAGGGAGAAAAAGAGAGGAGAAGGAAGGGAGAGAGAAAGAGAAAAAAGAGATAGAGAGGAAAGGAAGAAAAGAAAGGAAGAAAGGAGGAAAGGAAGAAAGAAAGAGAAAAGAAAAAGAAAGAAAGGAAGAAAGGAAGAGAAAAGAAAAAGGAAGAAAGGAAGGAAGGAAGAAAGGAAGAAAGGAAGGGAATAAAAAGAAGGCAGACAGAGACATGGAAAGAAATAAGGACGAAAGGAAGAAAAGAAAGCATCCTGTTGCATGCAAAAAGCAGATCCAGCAATGGCAAGAGCTGGGCAGAGTGGAGCCTTTCCTGATAATATCAGTTTACTTTTTAATTAGATGCTGAGCTTTTAAAGACAATGGAGTAGACATGATAAAGAGCAGGCTATTAAGTGTCCCAATTACAGAGCACCAAGAATCCAATAATTTATGTGCTGATAATCTCCTGGTAATCCTCCGGGTGCTGCCGGAGCGTAAGCGTCCTGATTACTCCTCTGCTCTTACACGGATTTGTTCTCCTACCATTGCCGACTTTTCCCGTTATGTTTGGCACAGCTCATTTAAAACAACCACAGTTACCTCACAGCCAAACCGCTGGCCTAAGTTTAGCTAAGATGAATAGGCAGCCGTTCATCTGCGACAGAGCCTTTGGTGTAAGTGTGGCCAATTAGTCACACGTTTGGTGTTCTAATTAGGCAACGCTGGGCCTTTCAGAAAATGTGCTGTTGATTTAGGTACTTCCTCAAACAATGCTAAATTGTGTTATGTGAAATTCAATTAGTTCTTTTCTAAATGTTTCCACATCTGTTATTCTTTAAGCATAAAGTGATGAGGAGAGAAGGAGAAGTGAAAAGCCAGAGTCTCCACTGGTGAAATATGTTAGGCCTCTGGGACCAGCCCTTTTTCCAGCTTTTGACCCTGAACAGTGATATACAGGAAGGAACAAAGTTGGAGAGCTATCATGGTGAAGCCCTTTAAAATAAATCATTATAGAAGAAATACTGCAACTGTAAGGGAACGTAATCTCTTATGATAGCCATAAACTAAGCTTTGTTTGGAAACGGATGGCATGGGGAAAGCACCATTAAGCAAACGATTATAAATTCCGCTTTAAGAACTGCATTTTTTTTACGATAATAGTGATATGTTTAAATCCCAAGATTAACCAAAAATACCTATAGAGCCAGTTTACTGTTTTGTGGAATGGCTTCGAGTAGTTTGATTTTTGTTTCAGATTTTCCCTCTGAGGACTAAAAAAGATGACAAGACCTCTTGTAGGAGGCTTTGAGGGGGAAGGG
The DNA here is from genome assembly GCF_965231255.1 of Vanellus vanellus. NCBI lineage: Eukaryota > Metazoa > Chordata > Aves > Charadriiformes > Charadriidae > Vanellus > Vanellus vanellus. The sequence continues at coordinate 89,775,549 of NC_138907.1, read as the reverse complement.
ATGGGGTGCGTTTATTATTTCTGCTGTGGCGTTTTGCAAGTTTTCTCTGCGTTTGGAACAACAAAGCACCACAATCCTTTTGATCTCCCGAACAAAGCGTCGGGCTTGGACTGGAGCTTTTCGGCGCTCCTAGTGAGCCACGAGGTTTATGTTTGCACGAGGCTTGTCCCAAAACATGGGCTCCCTATAGCCATTGTCGTACCCACACTTCAGGTCCGACCTGCTGCACGCAGCGTGTCGGCGTATCGGCGAAGGAAAAGCAACGATTTCTCCGACGTCACAGCTCAGCCAAAAACCACAGCTGTCTAAAGGTGAAGTTGTACATGCATTTGATCCTTGTTACTGTTATCACCTTTTCACTGACCAACATTTCAAGCCTTATCTGTGGCTGGCAGGCCATGTTTCAGGTTTGTCAGAGTCCGGATATAACCCGTGCGGTTTTCTGATGATATATCTTGATAAGATTTGTGGAATGCGAGAGATGAAGTTGTCAGCACCGCTTTATGGCACCTCCGTACATGTCAGAAAATGAAAATATTTTCAGAAGCGATGGCGTTAGTTTAACTGGTGACACAAACTTTTAAGACAATGCACGTCCTTGAAAAGGAAAAAAGAATGCCCAATTTTTATAATAAAAGACAAAAGATCGTCTTTCCTGGAAAGTCATCAGGCTTGACGGGGGAACCAAATGAGAAAGAGCGTAAGAGGATTATAATATGAAGCCTTTCTGGAGCTAAACCAATAAATTACATTTCCCAGCTGTAATTACTGACATGGCATAGACGTGTCAGCCTTGTAAATCAGGACCTTTAGGTCTTCCTTTTTGTAAAATCCTCAAAATAAACCAAAACCAAACAAATGCACAGAACTCTCTTTTTGGTGCCGCTGTTTGCTTTCAGCCTCAGTCACCACGTGATCTATAAGCCAACCTGATCATGCGTCACAGGTTTCTAAGAAGAATTTTTTTTTCCTCAGGTGATGATGTAATTAAAGAAGTGTAAACTTTAACAGAAATCAAGAACCCCCCATTACATGTCACCTCACCTGCCCACCAGCAGGGCTGGCGTAGGTGCTCAGCTCGAGTTAGAGCAGGCTGCCTATTTTAGTGGTGGCACTAATCTGTACCTGCCATAGTTTGAGCATTATGATCTTACAAACAGCACAATATTCACATATTATTGCTTAAAAACAAACAGCAGGAGGAGGCCAGCTGTGAACTCATTCTGCATTCGTAGAAATTTGAAAGCTTTTTGTTCGAGAGATGAAGGAGAATTGGAGGCAAATAAATACTCTTAATAGTTGTTGGAATATTTCAGATATTTTTATTGAAAAATGCTGTTGCATCAAAGCCAACCAAACTATTAGTAGCAATGCATATGTTTTTGGAAAAAATATCTGGTGTCTTCCAGAGAAATAATAAAAAAGAGCTCTCCAAGTCAAACTTGTGCTTGTTGATACAAAAAATGGGAGTTTTGGCAGAATCCTTTTCCTTGAAAATAGAAAAGTTTAGTTTCTCTTTCAAACTGCAGAAGTTGTTAGAAAAGGGGATTGCTCTCTTGAGAAATGAACAAATGTTTTCTTTCTAAATTCAAGCTAAAGGTATTAGAGCTGAAGGACATATTCAAAGTTTGATAGAAAGCATAAAAATAACAGTTTTTCTAAAAAGATTTTTTTTAACATCTTTAAAAGTTATGAATTGTTGACAGAGAAACATTCCACCTACCTCTCATAATGTCTTTAAATCAGGTCAAGTGCCTTAAAAGTCTCTCAATCTATCGTCTTCCAGAAATATTATGCAACAAAAAATAACAAATCAACTATTTCCCTAAACAATAAGGCTTTTAAAGTCCACCCTGACTTTAAAGAATAGGTTTAAATGGCTTTCTAAAACAAATGACCTAGATTTGAAAGAGCTCTTCTGTTATCTGAAGTCTAGGAAGCTGTTTATGGCAACAATGGTTTTGCTGCCCAGGAGTATGCTACATGAAGCTCCCTAGGACTTCCCATACTCAACAAGCACCTTCAGAGGTCCCAAGTGGCACACAAATCCCAAACACCTTAAATCCCTCCAGTGCTAGGGCAGATCCTCTACCTCATTTATTAGGTGATGACCATAGCAGTGGTGGACACAATCCAGGGAGATCACCCAGGTGAAGAGTGAGGGGACCTGCTAAAACAACTCATTCTTCAACGACCACAGATCTTGCTTACAGATGTATTTGTGTTTCTATTCATCATGAATGAAATTATAACCCCTGGCATTATTTGCAGACCAGCATCCCAACATCCTCTACCTGTACCTTCACTGTGGCTCATTTTAAGAAATTGAAGCCCCCTATTATCAATAGAATCGTAGAATCATAGAATCATAGCATGGTTTAGGTTGGAAAGGACCTTGAAGATCACCGAGTTCCAACATTTTCATACACTTAACACTTTTCCAGACCAGGAAAGTACATGTTTTCAAGCATGTACTTGCATGCATCAAGCATGTACAGGGAAACATCTGAGAGGAAAAGAAACTATTAGCTAAGGAAGACTTCATGAAGACAGCAAATTAGCTGGGAGTGCAGTGATTGAGAAACCCCTTCCGCAGCGCTCCTGTGGTGTAAAAGCACAATAAAGGCAGAGCTGTTCCTGGGCTCCTGTCTCACCCGACATCGACCAAGCATCCGGCTTGGCCACAGAATATGGCCTCATATTAAACTCTACATCTAGGACCAGAAACACATCAATCTTCATCTCCTTAGCTGATAGCCGTGTTCCTAATCCAGGCACGTTGAGCTCAAGCCCTCCCAGCGTGGGGGAGTACTTGGGTTTCCTGGAACTGGCTTTTAATGGGGAATAGATTGGCCAGACGAGATTCTGGTTTTCATCTCGTATGTTAATACAGGCCTCCACATCCGAAAAAGTTTGGGTTTGGCTTTGAGCTGCTTTTATCACAGTTTGTGGCTGTATTTTAAGCTACGGTCTTGCCTATGGTGTGTTTTGCAGGCAGAGGAAAGGCGCTCATTCCTTCTTTTACCCGTAACGGTTGTCATGGAGCGGATGCAAATCGCTTTCGCTCCCGAGAGCTGCAGACTTTAGGCTGTAAGGCCGGGCAGGCACGCTCCTTTGCTAAACCCTTTCAATGGGAAACATCATAACACAGCAGCCCACTGCTGTGTCAGGCCTCTCTGGTTCTTGCAGGGCACCTTCCCATGCTTGGGCTCTCTGCTCTTCCTTCTGCTGCCCCACCATGCCCATACATCTTCCTTTTTCTCTTTCAGGCAACCCTGGGGTGAGCAGTGGTATCTCTCGGCTCTCCTCAGCCTCCTGACTCTCACCAGCATAATCAAAACCACTATTCACCCCACTCCGGGTGGCCAAAGCACCTCCAGTCTCACTTCATTTTCTTACCTCCTCTCAGGGCCCCATGTCATATCTCTAACTTCAGCCTGCAGTGTCCAGCAGTAGGTACGGCAGATCAGGTCTAAGGAACCACTGTCGTTAGAGACGCATCTATTCCTTGGCTGCTGTCATCCCAAGACGGATGGGCACAGCAGTGTCATGATGCCATCTCTGCCCCATTGCACAAGTGCCAAGGAAAAAGCCAGCTGGAGATCAGTTCTCCAGGTAAGTTGCCCATCTATAACTGTGCAGTTTAAAAAACAGATTTTCTTCATGTGTTTTTCCTTGACAGCCCCTGTGACTGTTCTCTCACATATGGGTTGTACCGTTTATGAAGAAAAGCTGCTATCATTTCTTTTTTTTTTTTTTTTTTTTTTTTTGAAGTTGAAGCTATGTGAAAAAATTAAAGGCTATCCAAGCAATGAAGAGCACTGCAGGAATTCTTTGGAATAGGCGCTTATGTCATCCTGCTCTGTTAAATTAGTGAAGGTGTAGTCTGAACCCACAGACTGACAAATCATTTCGTGCAAGCCTTCTACCAACCGAAATGGGGAGTTCCCCTTACATTATGCAGTTTTGTTAGACTTTTGCCAGGTGCTGTCAGCAGCAATAAACCTGGCGTCCTTTTAAAGAGAAATAAACCTCTTCGCCCAGCATTTTCAGCATTTTTAGGCTCACTAAATATCTGCTCTTAGATTTTCTTTTCTTAAATACCTTTACCACTAAATACCTTAATAGAAGGTATTTCCCTAGGAAAAAGAAAAAAAAAGCAAAAAACCTCTCCATAGCCTTGCTGGAAGGCGAGAGATTGCCTTCCCTGTGCTCTGCCCAACAGCTGTGCCACCAGGTTAGCCTGGACCTGAGCCCAAGCAGATCCAAGCAAGGCTGGTGAACCGGAGCATGTTGCTGTGCTCACCAGGTCTGCACCACAGCTGGGTCCAAGCCAGCCCACAGCTGGCTGCATCACACTGCAGGCAGGGCACGTTTGCCCCTGCCTGCGGCAGACTGTGCAGACCAGCCACCTCTCTGTGAAGGGAACGGCAAAGATTTTACTGGAGGTAAAAGGGAACCCAGTATTGACTTCAGAAAACAGGTCAAGAAACTTATCTACAGCCTATTAACCAGACACTGCAGCACTGCATGAGCTTCTGATGTTCACATTATAAAAAAGGATATTGAAAAACTGGAGAAGGTGCAGAAGAGAGCCATAAAAATGATTCAGAGACTGGAGAAAGCACCCTACACTGAAGCACTTAAAGAATTCAATCTGTTTAAGTTATCAAGAAGAAGACTGAGAAGCCACTTGATTGCATTGGGTAATACCTTCACCAGGAGGAACCGGTGCGTTAGTCAGGCTCTATTCCCTAACAGAGCAAAGATCGACATTGCCAGAACAAATTGCTGGAACCTTGAAAGACAGGCAAACGCAAACTGGAAAAAGCAATTGCTTTTTCCCAATTATTCTTCAGAAAAGACTTACTGAGCGAGTTGGGGAACAAACTAACTTTTGATATCTTTAAATCTGGATGGAATGTTCTTCTGGAAATTGTACCAGTTACTGGGCTCAGGAGACAAGTAACTCAATAAATGACCACATGTCCTTCCCCATCCTTACCCATTAAGGTCCACTCTAGCTGCTCTCAGTGTCAGTGAAGGCCCAAATCCTGATGTTGGCTCTGACAGACATAACCCCCATGCCTAGGGAATGCTTCCTAGGTTTGCCTGCTACTAACCCAGGCATACTAATTTTACCTGTATTTGGTGGCTAATTAGGAGAAAGATGTCTGACAGATGGATATTATGGGAGCACAATATTTATTGAAAAATAGTGGCAATACAAGACGCAACATGGACACCTAGAATATCCAAAGACCGTTGAAATGACTATCCGGCTGCAACAAATAGCCCTGTGGCTAGCTAGAGATTGCATTCCCATCCAAAAGGCAAGTTCCCCACAGAAATTAAAGTTTCTGGAGTCGGAGAGGGTGGGAGAGGGAAAGAGGAACATAAATCCCGCGGCCACTGTCTCTCCAAGAAGGAAGTGAGAACAATGCTCACACCTCCAGGGCAGCCATGGGCTATGGGAACACAGTTGAAAACCTCAGCCAAAACAGCCAGTTCCTGAGCTCTGTTTTCAGAAAACCATGAGAAAGGCAGGGAAGCATGCTGAACAGGAATACCGTGCTGAACAGGTGGTGTTCTGAGATGGTGTTCATACTGAGTGTCCACATGGTGGACTGGGGAGTCATACTGGGTGCACGGGCTCCCTTGGGGAGGCACAGCAGAAGCACAGCAACTCTCTGGGAGTCCTTCCTTAAACTCTTTTTTCTTTTAAATAAGGCTCTTTTCCTGTTCCTTTCACTGACTGGCTGGGCCACTGTTTGTACTGGGGTATGACAAACCTCCCAAATGCACAGGAGGGGTTCTGGACAGGGATGCGTGTCGCCACGTTGCCCTTGTAATACTGCAGCTGGAAAGAGAAAACTATTTGCTCTGGGGAGCATCTGTGCGGCTGGGGTCTGGGCAGGTCTCTGCAGATGAGGACGTTCAACATACTTGCCTTCCCCCATTCGCCAACAGATGGTGGCAGAGAGAGCCCCTTTCCTGTCCAAAGCCTTCGGGCCACAGCGGTTGTATTTCCTTTTAATTACCTCTATATGAAAGACTACTGTATTCTGCAGCGTTTGTCCTTCCTGAGGCAGTTTGCGGCAGCGGCACTGCAGAGCTCTGGGAAGGCATTGTGCGCAGCTACAGCACGACAGCGCAACTTGGGGTAAAGATTTCAGTGTACTCATTTTCCACATTGTGCAGGAGTTATGTTCAGTGAAAATTATATAAACGTAGTATACCAGCTCATATGTCATTTCCACAGAATGTTACAACCATTCTGTTATGTAATAGTGAGCTAATAAAGTCAACCCAAAACTCACTATATCACTTTCTACACAAAGTCACCTCATTCATCCTTTTTCCCTTTAATTTAAATCTCATCTCTATTTCTACGTTTACCTTCCGAAGTATTTCTAGCACAGCATATTCCCAACACCCTTCTTATTTTACTGTGTGATCTAAACAACGCAGAATAACAGGGCCTGAAAATTTGGACTGGAAATATCATGAGAACAGGCTCTGTCAAGAGCTTTCCAGTATTTCCTGCTTCTGGTTGAGCTGGAAATACTCAAAGGGTGAAATCCTGGCCCAGCTGAAGTCAACGGGAATTTTGCCATTAACTTCAATGGGGCTAGAATTTCACTCTTGGTATTTACTCCATGTAGCCAGTCTCAACTAGATCTGGTGTGGTGTGAAAAGGAAAACTTTTCTTCTTTCTTTTTCTTCCTCTGCTAAGATTTAATGCTGAAAAAGTTCTCGCGTATTCAGGTTAGATGTAAATGTTGAGTAATGCCAAATAAGTTCCTGTGTTACCCAAATGATCCATTTCTTCCCTCTAAGCAGTTGCACATCAGGAACTGTGGTATTACAAATATAAAATGATATAAAAATTAAGAAATGAAAACTGTCTGCATAAAATAATGAAAAAGATATACTGTCTCTCTTTTGACAGAGCGTATGTTGTAGATAGCTGCCTTCGTTTCAGGACCTTGGTGCCAAAACCTTTTGCAGCTGGTGCAGTAGGGTGGTTAATGTCTGTGCAAAATATTTGAATTTTTGCTTTCATATGGAATTCTCCTGGCAGAGGCCTTCATCATCAGTGAAGGAGGGTTTGCCTTGCTTTAAATCTGATACATTGTGATCTCTGCTTAGGATGGCGTAAAACTTCAGACCTGACTTTGGGGAGCAGGTGGACTTTACCCGGTTTTACTTGTGTCCGCCACTGTCTTCCAGAGGGTGCTTTGTAATTCCTTGCTCAGCAGAGACAATCCTTTGCAGCAAGTCTTTTCCCTTCAAAGTATAGACAGTTCTGTTTGTGCTAAAAAAATCCAGCTCATTACTGCGCTCATGTTTTACATTAAAGAAACATTTTTAATTGTGTGCTCTTTAATAACAACAGTCCCTGAAAGCAAACTGACCAGTCTAAGATCTGGCATTGTACTGGTGAGGATTCATCAGCAAAGGACATTTCTGGAAATCTCCATACCTTTTTTTATAGCCCTGGAAGACCTAGTGAATGTCTAACCACTAAAAACGTGCGCTTGAACAGAAACATCATCCATGGTTCTTTCCTAGAAACAAGAAGTTTTCTTTTAGAAAAACAATAGTAGAAGCCCTCAATTAATCCACAGCTATTCATTTTGTCTTCACTGACAATTAGCAGGCCTCCTAAAGCGCTGCTGCCTCACTTCTGCACTCGAAGCAGTCCTGCCAAGCGGACTAGGGCTGACACACTCATTCTTCAGCCTGTATTTCCTGGTGCAAATAGTTTCTAGCTCCTTTCCAACAGCCAAATCCAAAGAAATAAAAAAAAAAATAATAAAAGGAAATAAAAAGGGCTTTGTTCTCCATGAAAAAAGTCGCGGCTGCGGTCAGGAGCCCTGCACACTAAGCCCAGCCGTGAGGAAGGAAGGGAAATGCAGTCCACCGTGTCCTGCCAGGCGGGCTCACAGCCCCGTGGCTCCCAGCCCTGCCGGGATGCCCCGGCTCAGACCTCCGGCCACCCACCTCCTCCATCCTCGCCAGCCCGCTGAGAAAACCTGCGCCTTCTCCGGCCTGTGCAGAAGTCATATCCTATTTTCTTCAAGGCAAACCAGGAGGAAACCTGCAGCAAGGGACAGAGACGGACAGCAGATCTGAAGCACAGCGCTGGTCTTCTCTCGTGCCCCACCAGCTGCGCTGTGCAGGGCAGACATGCCACGTGGTCAGACCCCCTGAGATTCGGAACGACTCTTCCAGGGTCACTCTGAGATGTAGTTGTAGTGGCTTTTCTAACTGCAGGAAGGTAAATGGCTCTTATCATCTCTTTCTGACCCTACTTCCCCATATGAGCAAAAGAAGGAATCTGGAGATAAGCAGACCAGTGCCACAGTCCCCATTTGACCTGTCGCCCTCTCACTCTTGCTCAGTCTCTTAGGCAAAGCATCTCCTAGAGGAAAATGGCGATGCCGCCCTCAGAGCAACGCCTTTCCTGGTAGTGTCCCATATTACCACTTAGTAGTTGCTTTGATGACTTCAGCTGTCAATATTTTCTCGCATTTGCTCTTTTCAGCTTGTTATATCGAAGCCAACAGCCCTTGTCACCTGCCCCGCCCCCACCATCTTCCTAGGGATCTGTTCGCCGACCCCATTTGGTGTGTGGCTGTATCACGTTAGGTCTCCGGGGTCTGCTGACTGGTATAAATTAAATTTGACCCAGCAGCCTGCAACAGGGCCTTTGTTACCTCCTACGGTTTAAAATACAGGTTTCTGCACAACAGCGAGCAGGCTATTGACACGCTTAATTTTTTAATTGGCCTTCAAGAAACTTCCCACACATGTGCCAAAACAAGCGGTTCTCCATGTGGTAGAGCCAGGAAGGTTGTTTTTTTTCCCTCTCCCTGCAATAGTTCAGCTCCTAATCTCCTTATTCCCTCCCCGCCCAGCTTCTGCTGAATTGTCCCCATTCACCGATGGGCACGTGGAGCCCCCGTCACTGTTGGTGTGCCTTGCCTGCAAGTCCAGGGATGGATGTCCATCTTTGGGCTGAGGAAAGGGTTTCCCTTCCAGACCAGGATTACTGGCTCTTGGGGTTTTTCTATCTATCCCTGTGGCCTGGGGCATGATTTTTGCCTGGCGGGATTGCCTCAGCTCGTTAAACCTGCGTTGTATCCCAGCAGCACAAGGGACGCTCATCCGGGAGGCACCAGGATTTCTTCTGCTGATGACACCAATCTCATCTTTTTAAGGTTGAATTGTTTGCCTTAACTGACAGCTTTGGACTTGGTATAAGGTATTTGCATGAATCCTAGCAGCCTGTGGTATTTAGGAGGACAGGGTATATGATCCGCTAGCCTCTTCTGTCTTTAATTTCTAGGAAGCTATTATAGCGCCTTCCAAAAAGGCTCACGTCTGCCTGCCAGCACCACATTAGCATGACTACCGCTTTGAAACACAATAGCTGCAGCAGCTCAGTATCTGTAATGCATCCCCTGCTGTACTGTGTAGCTTTGCGCACGCCTATGTGCCATTAATGAATCACCACGTGGGAAGCGTTTTCATTATTCCTTGCTTTTCCAGCCCTGGCGTTTCTTGGCGAACGCGCAGCCCAGGCCACAGCAGCTGTCTGTCTCGCTCTCCTTCCTTTAGATTAAAACCGTTTTTTTGTTGTTGTTGTTTTGAAGTGCCCATTGAAGTGACAGGACGGAGAAGGATGGCTAAACCCAAGTCCCAGTATCTTTATTCCAAGACTACACTAATAGCCTCTAAGAATTTTTCTCTGCTGTACTTCAGATAAGAGCGGTGAACCTATAAATTCATTAGCGAGTAATGGAGCAACCTCACTTTATCTATGTCTTTTCACAGGACTAGGGTTTCATTCTGTGCCAGGAGTCATACATCACACTCAACATGTACGTCTCCAGAGCCAACCGAGAGAAAGTGCAGAAAAACTACTGTTAACAAGGGAGTAATTACATTCAGCATAAATTAATTATTGGTCACTCAGGACTGGTGGGAAAGGGCCACACAGACCGTATCCGACTGAGTTCCCACCTCTGAGGGAAGAAATATTTAAATATGAATCATAAGACAATACGAGGTGGGCCCTTTCTGGTCTACTGGTCTTTAACTGCACGTATTTGCTAATATGACATGTGGCTTATTTGCTTTAACACTGTGGGTACATTGTATTTTTTTAGGGCAAACATGAGTGATAGTCATTCGGGACAAGGGTCATTTCATAGCAGCCAGCATCAGACCCGACCGAGGGAAGCCAGGAGGGACTTTAAAATGTAATTCAGCCAAAAGAACAGGACACGGATCAGCAAGCAAGTGATGGAAGGTGTTCATGAGGAATTTAGATTACCACACACTGCAAATAAACCCAGAGAAGCTGGAGCAGCCAGAGGCCAGGGAAACCCGGCCGGCAGGCAGAGAGGAGCCCTCCCGCGAGGAAAAGATGCACAGTGCGCCCCAATCTCCTTGCTAAAAGTGCTAGTGCTAGCTCAGGAAAGTTTCGATGTGCTTGAACCCTGAACTTACTAACTTGGAAAGGTGTAGGGGTGTGTAAAATAATGTTGGGCTGCTCTCCAATAACCAGCCAAGAGATTAAAACTGCTCATTATGTGTATAACATCAAAACTGTTCTATGTCCTGACAAAAATCAGGAAATTCAAAGTTAAAGCGAATCCTCATAAATGGAAATTCTTGCCGTCATGGGAAATAAAAAGCATATCAAGATGCAAGTGACAGATGTACTGTCAACTGGGAACCTCGGCTTGGAATTTCCTGGCTTTTTCTTTTCATTTAATTCGCTGCTCCTAAAACAATATGTAGTTATACCAGGACCCGTTTCTCTTCTTCTCTCCTTTATTAACAGATATTCATACATATAAATAAACAGTTGCACACACGATATGCAAATTGGATCTTTCTTTTTTTTTAATGAATGTTTTTCAAGTTGTTCATTAGAGAACCAGGTAGGAAAGTTTTCTCATCTGTGAAGCCCCAAGTTTATTGAATCGTAACGAGTGCAACACTCAGACCCACCAGCTATGTTTTCCAATAAAAAAGGAGCCAACATCTGTCTTACAACAGCCTGGTGTTTGGAAATTCACCTGTAATATAAAAAATACAGTTTCCAGGCTCGGCTCCATCCAGTTCAGGTTGGAGTGCCCTGAATAGCAAGATACTTTGGGATGTACTGTCTTGGTTTGCCCAGAATTTTTGTGTCAGACCTCAGAAACCTTTGTTTTCACAAAAATACTGGGAAAAAAAAACCCGGCATTTTATAACGAAGGAGTGTTTTGTTCAAGAATTCCCAACGAATGCTGATTGCCCACACTGGAGAAGACAGTGGAAAGCTTCGTGCAGGCTGCAGAGCTGGTCCACGGGCCCCTGCTAGCTACACTTGATAAGGAATTTCAAAAAGCTTCACGCTGACCTCTGAGTCTTGTTTCAGTGTAAAAATACACCTGGAAAAAAGATCCCGTTTCTCCAGTGGCTGCACTATCCTGCACTGTCAACTTTTTACTCCTCGTGCTTCTGAAAATACATCCAAATCCCTTCACTGCCAATTCAAAAAAAAAAAAAAAAAAACCAACCCAAAGCAGGATTTTGCAGGTCCAGTTGGAAACAAACCCCAGCAGCTGAGAAATCCCACCAGAGGGCCCAGACCCGTGGCCCCGGCGGGCGAGGGCTGGACAGCCATCGTGTCCTTTGCCTCCCCCGGGGCCTCGCATGTGGCTGGAGATGCTCCCACACTCCGGACATGTGGCAGCAGATTGAAATCAGATGGTGGGAGCTGCTGCGGGGCACAGCCCTCCATCCCACTCCTCACAGGGCTGCTGTCACCTCCGGGTGCAGTGCCGGGGCGTGTGCCCACCACCATGTGTGTCCCCAGACCAGCTGGGAGGCAGGGGACCGTGCCTGCGTGGGGGCTGAAATCGGGGGCTTCTGCATCAAAGGCAGCAGTGTTCACCAGGGTGGGAGGGATGATGAAAGGCAGTGGACAGTAACAGCTTCAGCAATCCGATTTCAATCCACGGCTTGCATGTCTCCCTGACTTTCAGATGCCTAATTCCCTTTTTTTCACTTATTCCTCCGATAGGAGCCATCGTTATTTCCAGCAGAAAACCATCTCAGTGACTGACCCGCAGTTCCTCCGGGAAAGTGAGCGTGGCAGCCCAAAGCTCGGCTGTCTTTGCTCACGACGAAGCATGGCTGTGTCATAAAATCATTACCCAACATTAACCACAGCAGAGTCACCCACACCTTTTTGTAAGGCGAAGCTAAGCCTTTTACTTCCCAGAAAAGGCCTTTTTTTGGCGAAAGGAGGCTGCTCTAGGATGAAGTTAGATTTAAAACAAGTTTAAAAAGAGCACCACGCAGCTCAAATAAAGTGGGCCTGCTGGCTTTCCCCAATGACTGGCACTAGAGCAGATTATTCTGGAAGAAAGATATTCTCACAACCTCATGCCTTCAATTTCTCAAGCCAAAAAAGCGGAGAGAGATCCCACAGTTATTAAAGCCAATAAATCAAGGCTTGAGAGATCTTGCCCGCGGAATTGGACAGCGTTTGCATTTTTCTGCCCTCAGAGCCTTAAGGAAGGTTTTTTTCTCCTTTACCTCATCCACCTTGGGTATCTTAAAAGCAGGAAAGGCACCCCTGGGACCCAGAGGGTTCTATTAGATGTAATTACGGTACCTTACTTTTAAAGGTTTAAAAGTGCATCTTTATGGGCTTATGCAGTCCCAGTAACAGTAACAGTGGTTTATGTGTTTGATTGACGTAAAACATGCCTCGACATTAAACATTTCCTCGAAGTCCGGGAACACTGGACCCTGTTCATGGTCTCCGCCTTGCCTTTGCACCCCCGGCCCACAACCACCCCGCAGCCCTCCCGTGCCCCCGGCATCGGTGCAGATGCTGTGACGGACCCTTCTAAAGGCAGACACTGCCTCCCGCTCCCAGCAAAGTAGGAATCATCCATTCCCACATCCTCTGCTTTCACCGCCGGCAGCTCGTTGCTGTTCGACAAAAGATGTGAACGCCCAACAAAGCCGCAGTGGTTTACAGACCATCTTTACAGGTGATACTGAAACTCTGTTAAAGCAACTGGGATTTTTCTGCAGCTTCTCTGCTGACTTCTGTCCCCACGAGCTGCAATTTAATCATAGCAAATGTCAGCATCTATTGGTTTTAGCAGACCCTAAGCCTACTCACTCTTCTAAAGGAAAACAGAGTGCTTTGCTCGCATGAGCCATTAAAGATAAGAAAACAGGAGATAATTTTGCGTTGGGCAATTTGTGACAGCTTAGGAAAAATCTGTCATCTATAAAAAAGCACAAATTCCTTTTTTAACCTGAGCGCAGGTTTTGCTTAGGCCTATATGGTGTTTTTTCGCTTTTCCTAGATGAAAGCAAACTTTATGGAATATAGAAAGCTAATGCCTAACTTACATTGAGGGTATGTCCAGCAGAAATACAAAACTAGAGAACTTCCCTCATTCAATCGGGTCACAAAAAACAAACTGATCATCCAGGTGAAAAGTCTCATTTCAAAATCTTAATATCAGAATATCATAACAAAAAGATGGAGGGGAGGAGGAAGGGGCAAGTGCAGATCAAAAATTACCAGTAGGAATTGGAAACAAACTGCAAATAATAAATCAGATTAGGAAAAAAATCTGTCAGTCTGTCTGCAGATGATTCACAAGTGAAAAAAGTTCATTGCAAATGACTTGCCCTGCTGCAAATTTTTAGTAGCGCGTGTGTACAGTACATCATAAAACTTCTGCCCTTGACATATTTTAAAAGAATGCCATTACTGACTGGAACTTCAGTTGGCAGCTGGAAAATTGCCAGAAAACAGGCTCCGAGTCTGTATCAGATGGGGGAATTTCAGAAATTTCAGGAAGCAGGGAGGATTTAGAACTCTTCTTCCTCAGACCAAAGGTGTTCTAGCAAAAAAGCACCCCAAAAGGTCACAAAAGCCCACAAAATTAGTGTCTAGATTGGACAAAATTTTTTTAAAAACATAAAACTATGACTTGGGCACACACAAGATTTAGTAATTGTGTTACAGTTAAAAGACTTAGTAATTAGAAAAGGGAAAAATAAGAAAACTTTTATTTTAGTGATAATTGTTTTTTTCCATACTATTAAATAAATACTTTAGAGAAAATATCCTTATTGGGTATTATTTTTATTTGAAAGAACTTAGATATTTTTTTTCAACTTTGCCTCAACACCTTTTATCAGAAAGACATAACTTTTTACTTCATGGGTGAGAAATTTCAGACCAGAGTGCCAAAACTGCAAATAATCTTCACAAATCAAAGCAGAGAATTGCAATAGAAATGCAGTCCTCATATCAGCAAACCGTCTCGTGTTTCAGCTGTCTGAGGAAAAGCAGGGGAGAAACTGGTCTGGTTTTGTACTGCTTTGACTTCCCTTATTTCTCTCCTCTTCTGCTTGTTTTCATTGTAGATTTGAGGGTGATGGTGGGTTGGTTTTTTTTTTTTTTACAGTATCATCTAAACGTATGGATCTATGTACTGGCATAAAGCAATTTCTTCCTGAGTTTCTTTGTATATAGCATAGAAGAATGGTTTTGTTATACATCCAAAAGTTTCTCTGTTCCTCCTTCTGCCTCATTTCATTTTTCTTTCCAGGTAGCTAGATTAACTAATACTTATTCCAGGACTATTTTTGTTCTCTCTCCTCCCTATGCCAATACGAAGGCCTCTGGGCAATATTTTCCTCTCTGGACTTTCTTGGCCTTTTCCTTGTGCTTTTTCCCGCTGCTGTAGCAGGCCTACCAGAAGGGATGAAAGCTGTCTGGGCAATATCTTTTAAGCAGCCGAGAAATGTCTATCACAACTGCTCTCCATTTACCGCAACCATGTGTGCATGTGCACAGTTTACAGTTGTGGTTTTTCCGAGGGGATTGTGGTATGGTTTTATAGGCTGCTCAAGATGTCCATTTGGGTGTAAGTGTATCTATCTATACAGAAGTGTATATACACACATCCTAGAAAATGCTTGTGTATTTTTTCATTTACTGTAACATCCTGGAATAAAGCTTCCTTAAAAAAAAAAAAAAAGGCACATCAATTTACAACTCCCTCACGTTATTTTTCCCCTTTTCTGTTTTTTTTTTCTCTCAAATGATCCTTTTATTCTGCTGTTCCTTTTGCCCCCACCTTTGAGCCTCATTTTTTTTCCTTCTTCCCTTTCTACTCTCTTCTTACCTTACCTTCTCTTTTCCTCCTTTCCCATAAAATTACTTCCTCTCTTTTCTCTTTCACTATTCTCCCCTTTCATCTCTGCCTTTTCCCGCACTCTGTAATTCTTCCTTTGCTCCCTTTAATGCTCAGCCTTCTTGCATTCAGTTCCCTATGTATCCATCTCTTCCCTGCTGTTCCTGCACTTACTTCTTTCCAGCTAACAGCTGACTGCTGAGGTATATCCTCTTCACGTGGAGGCACTATTTCCTCCCTTCCTTGAGATTTTATGCTTACCCTGTATCTAGGTGCTTACTTCGTCTGCGAGAACACACATTTTTGTAATGTTTTAGGAGGATGGTAACCATGTGGTTTGGGTTTTGGGTGTCAACTTTGCTGTTTCGCAGTCTGTGTGATGCAAAATGCTTAGGTTCAAACCACTCACTAACTCTGTGAAAATAGTTCTGTCTGCGATACTGCAATAGTATTAACTACAAAAGACAGTAACAAATTTTTAGGGACAAAATGATTGTTGTATGTTTCTGTAATGCTGATTTGCTCATTGTTTTCTGCTTTAACAATTGATGCATTGATGGCTTCACTGTTTGGAAATGATCATACAAGGAGATTCATGGAACTATTTCTCTTTGAAATTCTACATTTCGCTGATGTGAAAACATTCCACAGATGCATACTGGTTTTGGTAAAGCTGTTGATTTTCCCTCACCCAGGATGGACCTTATGGTCATGCCCAGAGAAGTACAGTTAAATAATTATTTTTGAAATCTGAGTTATTCAAGCAGAAAACTAGCATTTTGACAAAATTGCTACTGTGACTACACATTTTAACAAAAGTGTACAAAGTTTTCATCCATATTCCAGCATAAGTGTGGATTTTTTGGTAAATACTCACTGAAAAAAAAAAAATCACAGTCCAGTAGCAAAATTAACTGAGCATGCATGCTGATTATATGGCTTCTTGGCAGTACCAAGCCATAGGCACCAGCTCTTCAGGAAAAATTCAGGGTACCATTCCTAGGAACATGCATTAAGGTCTAAGTAAATTTCCTACAATATTCTCCATTGAGAAGTTTGTCAAAAACTTGCAAGCAGACGGTCAGACAGTTTCTTTATGTAGTTTCTGGGTACTAGAGTATCTTTGATTTCAGTACTCTTAAGGTAATATCAGCTCAGTGAATCCCTTGGAAACAGTTACTCACCAGGAAAGCCAGTCAAGCGCAGGCAGATTTGCTCTGATCCTCTTGGCAGGGCAGAGGGAAGGGCTCAGAGCAGCAAACAGCGCAGCATCGGCTCACTCCAGCACAAACACCTAAAGCTCTTTCACCCCAGAGGAAACCTGAACGTCCCCAAGAGGCCAGTGGCTGCAGGAAGAGCAGCGCAACTATTCAAAATGAAAATTTTGCTCCAAGGAGCTGATTCTGCAAACACTTTAGCACATGTACAGCTTTCCTTTATGAGAAACCTCAAAGAGCCAGCAAGTGTTGCTTCACGCAAGTCAAGTCAGTCATATGGCAAAGTGTTTACGGGACTTGGATCTAAATTTTGAAATCATTTCAGGACCCTTAAAAGCAGGCGCTAGATAATCATAAATCCCCATTGTTTTCCAGCAGGGCAAAAATGTACATAACGATGCTGCACTGCAGTTGAATCCACTGCCCGGACACCCAGACAGGTTTCATTTCTCCTCCCATGTTTGAGGCCGAGGGATCCCCTGTGGTCCTGGGGTGCAGGAGAGCCATGGGCTCACGTGTGGCACAGGAGAAGTTCCTGTCCCCTCCCCTGGTAGACTGTGTTCATCCCCAGAAGTTCACAAAAAAGAAGTCAAGCTGGATCAGGCTTTTTCTAAATCAAGCTGGGGAACGGAGAGCTCGGCTCATGAAGAGGGATGGGAAAAGCTTGAGCTGTTTAGGCCAGTCAAAAACCAGAGGCTACAGGAGGATAGAGCTGACATCTGTTGATCAGCAAAGGGAAAGGCTTTACGATCGCGGTGATCGCGAGGAGAGTTACACCAGGCTGGGCTGCTGCACTGACCAGACAAAATGGCAAAGAGAGAGCAGAAAGACGGCCAGCAACTGGTTTATTTCATTTACCATAATTGCAAAGGGCCTAATAAGGTTGCCTACATGCATATAACCTGCATAAGGTGGCTCTCCCTAGATAATTCTAAAGGTGAAAGCACACTTAAGGGCAATTAGCTTTTCTCCGTTTTGTTTCACCGTATCAAACTTAGCGAGCATTTTGGTGCTTTTGGTCTTTCAGATGCTTGACAGCGGTCAGCCAGGAGAGGCAGGTGAGCTTTCAGGTGGCTCACCCCAGAAGGAGTACTTTGCTCTGCTTGCTTTAGGACACAGAGACTTTTTAAAGCTCTCCTGAGACAATTTACTTCTACCACGACTTTATGTGCATGTCATTTCATCATCTGAGGCCTCGTTTCATACATACGTTTATAATATGGGTTTCATTTCAATAAGCTGGGAAAGTAATAAATTTAAAGCTGACTAACAGTTGTTTTATGTGGCTGCCAACCTGCCAAGTAGCATTCTTAATTATTGCCAGGAAACTAAGTGTTTTGCAGCCATGTGTTTTACATTTGAGTGTAGTATGTCTTGTCAGCCCTCTCTGCTGGACTGACGGACAGGCCAGTAATTTTTGTATGTGGAGAGGCCTGCAATGGTGGGTGGTTTCTTTGTCATCAGGTAGGAGTATCAACAACTGCATGACAGACGAGAATATCCCAAGTGGTCCCCCTCTCCCAAAACACACTGTCGCAGAAAAGCTGGAGGGAAGGAGTTAAACCTGAGCCCAGAATCGTAGTTTTTTTTTTTTTTATTTAAGACTGTAGGGCAACTCCTTATTAAAGTTGTCAGCAAAGAAAAAAGCATAAACATACTATAAATTATATATGTTAGAATAAGATGGATGACTGTTTTGTTCCCTCTGTGCAGGATAGAGTGCAACGCTGCTACGAGTAGACTCTCCTTTTCTTTTCTCCAGACAAAATTCATTACTATTGCACCAAAACAAGCGATGGTTGCATGGCTTGTTTTCTGCAGTCTGTGTTTAGGCTCCAAGATGTTGTCCCACACTTTGGAAATCAGCCAGTAAAGGGAGGACAGAAAATGAATACTAAAAAAGGAAGCACTGACCCAAACAGTTTTGTTGCATGTATTCTGCTCTCCAGAATGCTTTGAAGTCTGAAGAGAAACTTGACTGAGTAAGTTAAGAGTGCCTCCAGGCCCTTAATTTGCGCAACCAACGCTCATTTTGCTGATCGTCATCACTGACCCTAGAAGAATTATAAAGGTCGTATTTTCTTGCTGATAATGTAAGTCTTGAGCAATTTTTAAAAATGGGATAAACATAAACACATTGTTAAAAAGCAAATTTTTGTGTTCCGTTCATTTTTTTTCTTTAATAAATCACATGCATGAGACAAATCCCAATTAAAGAAAGTCTCATCTCATGAGTATCTCAGGCAATGCTGCAGGATATTGTTCCCCCTGCACACACGCACCTAATTTTAGAATGGTTCCCATTTTTCTCTAGTATTGCAGAAAAGTCTAATGGTGTTTACTGTTGTGTTGTTTTTTTTTCTTCAAGTAATTTTGTTGTTTTGTTAAGGAGGGATTAATTAGTGAATCATTATTCCCACTTTGGCATGTGAAAATCTGGAGTGTGCTTTTATCCATCTCCCAAGTTTGTGCGTTGGCACCATAGCAGAGGATGTGGAAGAAGTGCTTTTCAAAGAAGCAGATGTAGCAGCTTCGGGAGCATCTGTACTTGTGCATTTTGCCGAGGGATTCCTACTAACCATTTCCCGTTTAACCAGACAGTCCCTGTGTGCTTCTCACAGGTGAAGCCTGACTTTTTGAAACAGAACTCTCTAAGAAAAATTATCATTAAAGATCGTGAGGCATTTCCATTAATTATTTCAATGCCTAACTCCTCTGTTTCTTCTCAAATAAATAATTTTCTCTTGAAGTTTCACATGCTACTTTCTATCTCAGGGCAACACTTTTCCAAGGAGATTTTGGGTATGGGCAGATGCTGAACATTAATGGCATAAAAGTATCCTCCCACTAAAGTCAATAACAAACTCCCACGGACTTCAGTGAGGTCAAATCCATTCACAGGACTTTAAGGTTTATTTTTGCATTCCTTAAAAAATCTGAGATCCATATTTTTTATCAGCTCTCCAAGCACAGGACTTATCCTACTCATCCCAGATTTGTTCAGGGGACTTAGCAGAGAAATTCTCTGCAGAAGTGGGGACACCAGAGGACAGAGGAAGGCAATGAAGGGGGGACTACCGGCTGGAGGTCACTGATGAGGCTGTCAGTGGCCAAAGACAGTTGCACACGATTAGCATCATCACATGTGGAAAGTGAAAAATGACCTCTTTTTTCTGATCAACTTGGTGAAGTCTGAATTTTGTTTTCACTGGCTTAACTCTGCTGCTATTTATATCACTAGCTAAACCTGAGACTGTGTGAAAATGCCTCCTTAACCTTTTAAAACTGTCACCCGGGTTTTTATATCACTATTTGCCCTCCGCTCCAGGGTCACTTACAAGGAAGTGCTGGCTGTGACCACTTCAGAGCTGGCCACCATAGGTGGGCTGCTGCCAGGGTGTGAGGTTGCCAAAGAGGGAAACGAAAAGCAAGTATAATTTGACATTAAACAAGAGGATGCTGATCATGCTCTGAAGGCATGGCCTAATGCTGAGTCTGGAAACTGCAATGAGTCAGCTGTGTGTTACTCAAAGCCATTTAAATGTGCTCTGAACGACCAAGTCACTGGAGACCCTGCTGGCACGGGGCTTTCTCCCCTCTTTTCTTTAGGGAGAATCATTCAATGAGCTCGTGGTGCATCAAGCCATCTCAAGGAGGAAGACTGAAGACAGCCCCTATGCTGCTGTCTGCTGCCTGAAGAAAAAACAGTTGCCGCAGCGGCCACCGCAGAGCACAACCTCTGCTTGCAGGGAGCAGAGGGATTGTCTTCTTCCTTGAGCACCAGTTATCTTGGTATCTCAGAGTTAAACCAGATTATAACAAGGCAAACAGAAAAGCCATATCCACTTGTATAAAAAAAGCATATCTAAAATTATTCCCATGTGTGAGGTGCTGCTGCATGACACTAAGTGCAGCAGCCAAACCAGTAACAGTTAAATCCTCCGGATCCCCATAAAAATGCACAGTACACAAATACACAGTAAATGTAACGACTGAATTAGAAGCAGAGATAAGTAAAGGACAACACTGTGCTGCTCTGTCTTCAATATCATTGCCAAAGCGCTGAGGCTTTTTGCCACTTTCAGATAAAGGGAATTTTTACACATTTTCCCCAGTAAAACTTTTGGCAACTGCTGACTACCTTCTTCTGTCTTGCTGCGTCACTAACAGCCCAGGCTCTTCACTTCAGTTGTATGCCCCTTGGCTAACTTCCCAATGAAATATAGATTTTTATTTTTTTTTTCAAAGTTAAATTTTTACTACTACTGCTAATCGAGAAATCCCTCTGGCCTTACTGGTGTGTAGGTGAAATTCACTGGCAGTGAAATGTCTTGACGACATGCTCATTGACTGAGGCTTTATAACCACAGAGGGTAGAACAGCATGTCAGGCGCCCACCCGAGCACCCTGAGTTCAGCTCCACTGCTCCATCCCACCAAGGACTGCAGAAAAAGTAGAACAAAACTTGATAAAGTGCCTTCTTATACTCCAAGTTAGTGCAAGGTGGGTTGTCAAAGATGTCATCAAAAAAGTTATTTGATTTATTATCACTTTTTTTAACCTGGGCAAAAATAACGTGCTGATATTTAAAACAAAGTTCCAATTATTGTGCCAAAAAAACTCTTCTTTTAGTATCTGATCCTATGGTTTTCTCTACGAAGGAAAGATGTCTGAGGCATACAGAATAGATGTCACTGCTGGAGAGAGCATAAGCCAGTGAGGATACTGACACTGCAGACGCGGGCTGCCCCTGAGCATCGCTGGGTCTCACTGGGCCAGTTCCCCCCATGGAGGACATAATGCACAATAGAGTAAAAGCAAATGTAAATGTACCTCACAAGTGCAGATGCAATTTATATCAGTGGCTGACAACGAAGCATAATGTACAGCACCGATACAAATTTAAAATTCCTATAAGGGATCTAAATGTCCCTTTGAAGCAGTTACTTCTTTCTCATGGTTCTCCCCAAACAGATTTTTCACAACTGTTGTGCGATTGAGTTAGGGGTGTGAATTCTCACGAGTGCAAGCAAAGATTAACTCCAAAATTGTGTCTCCACCTGACCCTGGCTTCTCCCTTCCCTTCCCTTTCCTTGGTTTTCCTTGTCCCATTGCACATTCACCAGGGACCGGACTGTAACCATGCCCACGCTGCCTTGTAACCTTATCTTTCCTCCCACCCTTTGAAAATAGCAACAGAAGAGGTGAAAGCCTTCAAAATCAACACAGAAAAAAGCAGGAGAGGATATTTGAAGGAAGAACCCACTCCCCTGTGGAGAGGGGGAACTGACGTGCCTGTGATGTGGCTTTCAACATGTCAGTGCCACAAGAGCACTAGACAGATCTCTGCCGTGTTGCAGTCCTCACGTAGCGAAGGCAAGCTTGTTTTTAATAGACAACATATTGGGAATATAGCCCTGATTAAATCTCTCTGTTCTCTTTCCTTTTCCTTTCCCCTGTGGCTACCTTGCGATCAGTTTGGCAAATCTTAAGGATTACAGATGTAGCACTAGCATAAACAAAAATATGGCACGTTAGCTGTGCAGGCTGCTTTGAAGATAAAGACCGACTTTAAATTCCACAATCCTGAGGGCTCTTGTCGCCTTGAAATCTGATTTCAAAGCTCAACACCACTGAAATGTCTTGTTGAGAGTGATGACAGCAGGCAGTGAAGTGTACACTGTATTGTCACCACCTGTGATTGGTGGCAAAGTGCATACTTTGGCTACCACATACTGACTCCCTAGCTGTGGGCTGCCTGTAATAATGCAAACAATAACTGCTGGCTAATTTCAGTCCTGTAAGTGTGGTGATGAAGTATTACATAAACTCAGAAACCATGGGAGTTAAGTGGATGGAGTCCATTTTCACTATTTGCAAGGGGCACAGAGAATCTCTACTCAGTCAAAGTCCGTGGGAGAGAGAAAGAGGTGAACGCAATCCTCCAAAAATGAAAAGTCAGCAATTAAGGAAAAACTAAGAGGGCATGAGGCCGTAAACACTAACGGTTTGCTCAAGGAGGAACTGTGTCTGTGAGACTATCTCCAGGACCCTGCCCTTGGGCTGCACAGTACCCTGCAGGATGCTGAACAGGGACAGAAGAAGCAACACAGCAAAAGGCGCTTGCAGGGACCCCGTCCCCATTGCCTGGCCACCTACACGGGAGGTACATCCCTTACCCTGCAAAGCATCTTGCCTTACATGGAAAGAGATGATGGCGGGGCTGGTGGACACAGAGATGCTCAAGGCCTATTTTGCTGCTGTACCTCCACTGCTCAGTTCTCGCAGAGCAGTGGAGATGGCCATGGGAAGGCAGGGACCGCCGGGGCTCTGCAACACCGACTCCATGCAGGGGCACCTGGGTTTACACTGCCATTGTCTCTGCACCATGGTCCCCATTGACCAGGGAGATGGAGCATGCACATGGTTAGTAATGGTGAATTGACTGTCTATCTCCTCTCCAACAGGTGACATGAAACTGTGGGCTTTTTCCACTGATATCAACAGAAACAGAATTTTGCCCATTCATTTACCTCTCTGTAAATGAACATTAATTACACAGGTATCTGAGTGATCTTTTGCTGATGAATTCATTGGGAGTTTCCTGAAGGACTACTCCCAGGAAGACATGACAAGTGTCCTCTGACTCTGTTTTAGGAGAAAATCCAAAAGCAATGCAGAAGACTGAAGACCCGCTATTGGAAAAGCAGGCAGATAACCAGTCCAGGCTATCACTATTGACAAGGCTGGGACAACAAGGGGTTTAGAGGGACACGTTGAGGCTAATGGATATCAGCCCATTGGATAGTGATCTCTGACCTCTTGCTGATGAAATGAACTTGAACTCATACCTGTCATCAAGTGTACGCAAGATATCTGGGCCTAAGCGAGACAATACCCACAACATAGTCACCATTATAACTAAATATTTTTCTTCCGAGATTAAGAGAGTTACTGCTTCTGAGGACTTGTTAGCTCTGACATAAGGTGCCAGTGGAAATGTCATGCCTCTTCCATGCTTATTCTCCCCCTAGATATGAAAGCCACAAAACCAAAGTGCATATTCCGTAACTTCAGTGAAGCCCATAAGGTGTTGGAAAGCATATATTTCTGCTTTTCAAAATCTCCAGAAAGTTATTCATCACTCCTTTTGATTACAAATGCAATGGTTTCATTTATTCCCTACCAATATGACAAATGCATTAGGTGATTTACAGTAGACAACACTTCAGAACCACAGAGTTTGACATCTAAACAGGTAAGGAGAAGATGAAGGAAGAAATGCTCAATATTACAAAGGGGACGGACTGTTTTTCAGTGTCCTTGCTCTTGCCCCTAGTATTCAATACTGCAGAGGGTTA
This sequence comes from Vanellus vanellus, assembly GCF_965231255.1. Classification (NCBI taxonomy): domain Eukaryota; kingdom Metazoa; phylum Chordata; class Aves; order Charadriiformes; family Charadriidae; genus Vanellus; species Vanellus vanellus. The sequence continues at coordinate 89,751,729 of NC_138907.1, read as the reverse complement.
GAAGGGGCTGATGGATTCCTCATGTGACTGGAGGTCCTATGGCCAGGGGAAGAGGAGAACTGTGGACAAGGAGGGGCATACACCTGACATGCCACCCTTTTTAGTGTTAAACTACTGTGTAGGGTCAAGGAGTGGGAGAAAACAGAGCAGGGGCAGTGAATTTGGGGAAAAGAGGTAAAAGCCACTAAATCTGCTCTCCAATATAAATCTATTACTGGCAGGCAAAAGCCTTATAAGATGTATATAGTGAGGTAAAATAATCCTGAAGATTAAAGCATGACCGAACTGAAAATTATTTCAAGTCAGTTAAAAGGTCAGCAGAATGATCTTGCCTTTTCGGGAACGGCTGTCCAAGCAAACACTAACCGATCCTTAGAGCATGACTCAGGGCAGCATGTCTCATCTCATGTGAGTGAAGGTGGCCAGGTGCTCCATTTCATGGCGGTGTGTTGTTCAACGGCCAACGGTAAATACTGGTGATACTAGATACCTTTTTTTTTTAACGAGCAAAACCAAACAGCAACGGGTTCTGTTTGCTAGCAGCTTCAAGGAAAAAATGCTTGACACTGCGAGTCCAATAGTCTGTTTTCTTAATTTGCGAGACACGTTGTGAAGGTCTGGCGACAGGAATCTTGCACTTCTGCAGTACCTCCACTCTGCTACAAGGAATTTTGACAAACATAGGCTGGTAAAGTGTCGGTCTTTGCAAACACACATGCTTGTTTAACTTCTCGCGCACAAAAGGATTCTATTGACTTCCATCGTACTTGCACATGCATATGTATCCCTTGCCTTGCAGCTTTAACATACATTAATTAAGATAATGGAGGAAATAAGCAGAAAACAAAAATCATTACCCTCTCCCAACGATAATACTTAAAAGGACAAAATTTGTGAATTTTATCTAATAATAATAATAATGATAATGAAAGCGGTTTGAAAACCAACAAGCTAAAACCAGTTGGCAGCAACCTTGAAGTTAATTAACTAATTCCTTTATGTTTTGAAATAAATTATTAAATTCTGCTATAATCAGCTAGGCTGAAAAACTTTGGGTTTTAATAAAATACCAAAGGCTGTGACAGCAACCAACTGTATGCAGAGAACTTCTCCAGTGTCAATCAGAAAGTCTCTGCCAGAACAGGAAATGTTACACTAGTTTCCCTAGTGCTCAGGTTGTATTTTATATCCCAAACTATTTTTCCTGTGAGAAAAAGCTGACATCTTCTCTAAAGAATCTGTTCATTTTTACTCTTTCTTGCAACCTGAGATTTCATTGTGTTTATTTTGCTTCATATTTTCTTATCTTCCTCTAATAACTAGTACAAATCTGGAAGAGAAAACAATTTTCCAGTCTCAGGGGTTGGGAACTGCAGAGTAGTTTTCTTAAATCCTAATCTATGACTGGTAATTATGGCCATTTCAAGGTTCCCTAGGAGAATTATTGTCTTCTGAAATATTTTAAATAGCTGGCTGTCCACAGCTTTTCCTTGCCTCAAAAAATGGATATATTATCATTTTAATGTCTACTGCTGCTGCTACTGGGAGCAATAAACCTCAGTCATATTCTCCCACGGCATATGAATCAATAAGAAATAAATAATAGTAAAATAGGCCCTGGAATTCTTTCACATGACAATTTGAGAATAAAGGCAGTGAACAAACACTTAAACACCCAGATTGACTCAACAGCAAAGGTGGAGTTCATGTCACCTCCCCTTAGTCATTTGAGTCAGGCGAATGGTCTGGAACAGTCACCTAGACTTGCTGTGGAGAGAGGGAGAGGGAAATGTATCTCCAGAGGGCACTTTGTCTCTTTATCTTAAGGCAGGGTCAAAAGACCCTCAGAAGTACTCATATCTCTGTAGAGGGACTTCTACATAAGCATCTCCTCTATACCATGTTACCCTGCCTCACACAGCATTGCTTTTGCATTCATTTCTTTTTAAGGAGAAAAAGGTCTCAGAAGCACGTGGGATTGCTGAAGGGGCAGTGTCCTTTTGCTGCATTATGGCTCGGTTACACGTTTGGTGCCTTGCCTGCTGTAGTCGGTCCACCTCCGTCCTCCCTCGCTACCGTAGCCAGGTAGCTACGGGGCGGGTGAGGACAGACCTGTGTCCCCACCTTCCCTTTTGCTGCCTGGTGTTCCTCTGACTGGAAGAAGTGCAAAGCAGCATTTGAAGTTGGGAGTGTGGTTCACCTTGCACAGAACAGGGTCAAACTACAGTTTGCTCTTCCAAAGCAGAGATTCATTTTTCACTGAGTCATTGCTTGCAGACCTGAAGTGAAAACTAATAAGAGCACTAGAGAGGCGCCTGACAGATTTGGCTGCCTCTTTCCAGCAACACTCCCATCCTTCTAGCAATACTCTTCTGCCCATTGTATTCAGCACATTCTAACTATTTCAATAGCTGGAGAGTTTAATATTCAATTGCTTTATCTTAGGAATATTCTGCATAAAGTACAAGTACTTGTTGACTGCAAGGTTGTCACAGCAAGGGCAATGGGATTGCCCTACTGCCCGTAAGCATTTGCAGGATCAGACTCTTGTATGCAACAGTTTAATGATAGTCTGGACAGTTGCCTTTTTATAAGGAAAAACCTGGGAGAAAATTAGTCCTCCTGCTTGACTCATGTATTGAATTGTTTTTACTGCTGGAGAGGTCTGAAAGGGAAAGAGTATATTTCAATTGTACTTAACAGAGGACTAAGTTGTGAGCACTTCAAAAAATGTCATTCAGAAGGCTTTTAGCTTTGCTGATGGTGGAAGTAGTGACTCAGAAAGGCATTTGTGTCTCCCCACTTAGCAGATCTCAATGCCATATCAGTAAATAACAGCTCTCTAAATTGAAAGGAAAACCCTCTGGAAACCCGGCAAAGTAACAGAAGTTACTTTCCACACCACAGGTCCCCTTTTACCAGGTAACAGACTAACACGAAGCTAAAGCTGACTATGGAACCACTGTGGAAACGGCATGCAGAAAAGTGCTGTCCCCACTTAGGTCAACTCACATCAAAAACCATTCAGCTGTTTAATTTATCATTGCATCGCTTAAAAATACAGTATGCACAACTACTTGTGCCCTTGATGAGCCTTCTGGGCTGCAAGAGAGGAACTGGGGGAAAGAGGGACCACAATCAGCTGTGGTATAAGTACCAGGCAGGTTTGGTACTATCTGTTTAAAGATGGCAAGTGGGAAAAAGTAGCAAGGGGAATTAACGATAATTTGAGATATGGCTGTTGTGCAAAAAGGATTCTTTTTTATCCCCTTGAAATCCTCTTTTGCCTGGGAAACATTTAAAATTGGTGTGGTGTATTCAAATACAATCAAACAATGCAGATTAAACATTTCTTTTTCTATAGAGCAGATTAATTTCAGAAGAATCACATCACTTTATGTTTTAGAAGTAGGATTTACTACAGTGAGCTGATTTACGCACCTCTTTACTTACAGATTTAAAGTAATAACATTGTTTGACTAGTACGGATAGGAAATACTACATTTAGAAGGGGAAAAGATCAATCTCTCACAGATTTGTCCTCAGATGTGTTAGATACTGGCTATATTCAACCAGGAAGAAAAGCCCTTTGGTCAAGGGCTCTGAGATTCAAATATTTGTATTTTGTTTTCACTATAAATATTGTTTTCTGAAATAATAGTAATTTTCATACATATCTTTCTTTCAGGTCAACATTTTCATTACCTGTAGCTCTGTTTGTATTTTAATAATGAAGTGGTTGTCATAGATCCAAATCACAAAGTGAATGTGTTAGTAAATTTGCTCATGAATATAAACATATCGATGGTTCTTTTAGAAATATAACTTCTGTGACCTTACTTTAGAAATGCAGCTTCAAATAGAAAAAGAGTCCTCAGCGCATTAAATTTATCACAGCTCATATTGACACAGATTGCTGTTATTTTCACCTACGGGTCAGTTAAGAGGAGGAGAAAGGCTCATAACCAAATTTTAAGTGCTCTAAGGTTGTGTTTTTTGTTGGAAAACATCGTTGAGTCTGCCAGTGGATAAGCTTTGCATTACTCAGGAAGTGATAAATGCTCGCCAATGAATGCACAGATATTTCTTGAAGGTGCTCTTCTGTCATTAAGGTTTTTATAACTTTGATAAACTCATATTTTTTAGGCATTTGAAGAAAGTTTCATAATCTGAAGAAATATTATCACTGGCTGCTAAAAATTCCATTGGTCATACATTTGTCTGGCTCTGAACCTTTCCAGCTGTAACAACAAAAAATAAGTATCTGCATAGATGTATGTATGTATATGTATATATATTATGTACACATACATTACCATAGGTATAACTCTACCTAGATGTATGTATGTATGTTTGCATACCATAATAATGTTTCTTTCTTCTTTCTCCAAATCATTTTTACACTCATGTAATTCCACTTAAGCCTAAGACCCTCTGTGCTATGAAGTTAGTATGGAAAAAGATTTTTACATTAGATAAAATTGGCTTGATTCTAGATATATTCAGCCAAAAGAAACATTTTTCCTTCATGATGGTGCACACTGTCATTACCCAGAACAGTAACTAGTAAAAAAGATTGGTTTAAACAGGTTTCATTTTCATTTTGTTCCGAAAACAATTGTTTTATTAGTAGAGGGACCATTAAGTTAAAGTAGTCAGTGAGGAATTACATCCTTTGCTTTGCTAAGGCTAAAGTGCTTCACTTTGTCATTTTGATTTTAGAATTAAAGTTAATTTGATTAGAGTCACATTCCCCCCAAAAAGCTACAAGTACCAGTCTTAAATTCAGGTGAATGGGAAGACCTTCTATAGGCTTTCAAAGGCACCTACCTAATTCCATTGATCACTTGCTGTAGGAATAGTGTTGAAACACTTAAAATTGAGACACAAATTGGAAGAGTTAGAATGGATCCCATCCCAGGGAAGGGTATTGAAAAAATTGACAAAGTAGAGTATCTCCCAGTCACTGCTTCAATAAAGTTGGATACTAGCCTGTTCTGCAATAAAATATTTCTCTGTATATGTGATTTTACAGTTAACTAAACAAAATTAAAATATTTCTTTTGTGGTAATTCTACGTCTACTTTGGAAATGCATTTGTTTGTTTGATTTGCGAAGGTATGGGCATGGACAGCATTAGACAGTTAAAAGCTGAAATACCTACCAATGTTGAACATTTCAAGTAAACATACACTTACTAAATGTTTTAGTATTAGACACGTATTGTTACAAAAGCAAGCTGGAAGAACTTTCCAGGACCAATTTGGAAAAAAAAAATGGTGTTAGAAAACAGCATGAAACTCCTTGTCTATCCGACCCAACCGTTTTCAGATAATCTGTATCTGTATTTGCCATTACCCCCATCCTTTAAATTTATTTCCGTTAAAACACCAAGACACAGTTGGGTCTAGTGTTACGTGTAAGCTTGATCTAGACATATTTTACAATGCCTACAGATATTTCACATTGTCAGTGATGACGGTTTTCCTGGCTAGAACAAGTATTTGGTTGAGGTGCATTTATCAGCATTCAGTTTGGCAAAGCGGACTAGATGGCCTGTTTGTACCCACGTGCACGAAAAAGGTGTTGTAAGCACTAGACCATAGATTGTGCCTCCTTAGCTAGAAGATGGGTGATCCAGGCTGATCCTCTGAGATACACCCAATGGTTTTCAATATGTCTGAGATCTAGAGACACAAGCTGAGTACCCAGGGAAACTGGGAGAGTAGCTTAGGAGGGAGAGGATAGCAACTTCCCAGAGTCCCTTTGCTTAATTGTGGAGGTGAGGAATTGGGTTTGCAGCTGAGAGCCAGATCAGCCTGATGACATTGGCCTCAGCAGACCTTCAGGGACTGGGATCCCACAGCCTTAAATTTGGCCTGGTAACAGAGCATCCTTATTAGAGCTTCTCTCCAACTGTTCATGGTCTGCATGCAATGCCAAGGGCGTGGGCTGATGTGCCCAGGGTAAATCATTTAAAAACTTGTTTACTGGTAGAAAAAATTGCATTTTGTCAGACAAGGAAATGGAAATATTTGAGAGAAAATATATCTCAAAAGCTAAACATTACTTAATTGCCTACTGGCACATGATTGGTTTGAAGATATGAATAATTTTTAATACTTATTTGTTCTTCTGGGTGTTTTTTTCATTATTTAAAGTAACTACTGGTACTTGTATATTTCTCCTAAAATAATCCCAGGGGGACGGGGGACACACACACACACGACACATACAGCTAAAAAAACACTCAATAGAAACTTCATTTCCCAGCAGGAAAATAATCTTATTTATATTCAGGATGTGTGAGAGAGAAAGAGCAGCAAAGATACTTAAATTGCAGTACCCACATATAGCAAAGAACAGAATTTATTTTGCTACTTAGGGTCTGTTTTTAACGATGACAAGGGCTTAAGTATGATTGTCATAAACTTTCCATAACCACAACTGTGCAAAATTACATATAAAATAACCTATTTTATGGCTTTGGTAAGTTTATAGCAAGTTTTTACAACACATTTCCTCCCATCCTTTGCTGTGCTCGTCCTAGCTTCACACATGTCAAGGTGAATGAAATTTGCTAGTCCTGCAATGGATGTTTAGATCTGCATAGGATTCATTGTCCTACTTCATAAGCTGATGTATTATTTAACTCCCATATTGGCTGCCACTCACGGGTGGGGGGGTGGGGGTGGGGAAGAAACTAGTTGTTCTGCTGTTTGTTTTTGTGGAATGTCTTCTCTAACTCGGCACCACCAGAAAGATTGCTGTTATCAGCGTTCAAATACCAGTCACTCCCTTATGAAGCAAGAAAAGATACACCGAGCGGTCCCAGGGACTAAGGAAACTTTGGCATTTCATCAGTTTCAGGGCTAGAATTTCACTGTCAAGCTCACTATCTGCCGGGCCCTCATAGATAAACAGTAGATAGGAGCTCACAACACATTCCTTTCATGTTCACTAATTTCAGAAAGAGACTCTGCAGTCTAACACCAGCACATCCCTTGAAGTCCTATCTCTCTGCTTGTATCTTTGGCAGCCATGTAGTAATTAGTAAAACAGAGAGAAGATATTTTACACCACTCTGTCCACTCGGCTCTACCGCTACGAACAAATGCTGCAAGTTTTGGCTGGGAATGGCATCTCACACTCTGCGCTTGGATTATAAATCCCTATTTACATCTGAAATTCTTTTAAATTAGTTAATATGTAAACTATAACTTCAAACGATAAAGGGCTCTTGCTATGATAATTTATAGCTTGAGGAACTAAGCAAGTTTATCTCCTCTGGATTTAATGGAAGTTTAAGACAACATATTAAAAATGAAATTAGAATAAATAGAATCATGTTATCCCTGCCTCCTCTTACTGAAATTAAATAAGATACTGTGAGGAAGTACAGTTTCTCTATGGCTAACAGAGGAGGGTTTGTCTTTACATAATATTCAGCCTTTTTTTTCTTGGTAATCTTCGTAAAGCACTCTCTCCTTCCGGACTAGATTCTGCCACCCTCACTGAAAATAATAGACATGTCACAAATGGTCATGCTGTTTGCAGTTGCCCCATATCTAAAATAAAGTACTGTTCAATAAGAGCAGGATGACAGTGAAGGACCCACGTCTTCATTGTCAATAAGACATTGTGGGTATCATATATACATACACTGCATAGGTATCGTAATACAGCTCTTATATTGTACATAAGAGAAGCGTAGGCCTTTAAAGGTATTTAAAAGTTCAGTGGCTGAGCTTTTGTATATTATTAAGCTGAAAAAATTCCTGCTTGGTGAATCAATCAGACAAATACAGTTGCAACGCTGTATTTCTTGAGCATCTTTCACATGATGGAAGATACTAAGGATCCAATCTAAGCCTTAAATAAATACCTTCCATTTTCCCTGATGATTTTGGTCTCATATATGAATGAGTCTATGGTAGTGCTTGAGGTATATTAAAGTTATAAAAGGGTTATAACTGGAAAAATAGGGTAACTTCCACCAAAGAATTAATTTTCAAGTGTGCTGACTGTATCAACCTGAAATTGCACAGCAAATCTACTTGTGTTGCAGAGGTGAAAAGAAGGAACTAGAGGAGGAATATGAAAAAAATCTCACAGTTATTATAAAGGGAACCCGAAGAAAGGCATTAAAGGAGTCTTAATGCTATTTAAATCTTAGTTTTATAAAACTAGTGGGCCCAAATTCAGTACAGGTAGAAGCAGATACCTTCTGCTGGAGGAAAGCTGCATTTTGCTTAGAATGCATTGACTTCCAATAGTATGAAATACTAGAAAAGTTAAGAATCCCACAGCTACTGAAAGCCAAATCAGTATGTGCTACTCACTACTGCCACTTACACCACCCTACAAGTTGCAGAGCTACTTTGTCACCCTTTAATTTGGCCCTTTTATTTCTGAAGAGAGAGAGATAAGGATACTGTGGAGCCATTCCTTCTAGGTCATCGGGAAGAGCATTCCCCTGGCGAGACGCCAGTTCCAAGGTCTTGTCACACCTCTGACTTCTCTGTGTAAATAGCGCAGGAATCTGTGTGCTTCCCTTTTATTCTGTGGGATGGGAGGGCAGTGGTTTTTGCTGGTGTAAACGAGGAGATGGATGAAGCACAGTGGCAGCCTGAGTCACTCAGATTCCACTGTCCTGTGTTCATCTAAAAATGCTTAACAATCTTGTACCAAACACCCTTCATTAAAAAAAAAAAAAAAGAAAAAAAGAAAACCTTCAACCAGCAGATAATTCTTTCAGCTCCTTCTGATGACTCTAGTATATATTGGATTGCTCTTTTCAAAGTATTACAAATCAAGTCACAAGTCTGGCAGTGACAATTCCTTTGTCTTCTCTGATTCAGTCCACCTGAGCAGGGGACTGCACATTCAGATCTGTGGGAAAACCTTCTAGATTGAAAACAGAAAATAAGACTCAGTAACTACTTCACATGTCACCTTGCTCCTCACTACCGTTAGGTAGAATGTAAGGATACATCATCTACAGCGAAGATGCTTGCCATGATCTTGCTGTCTTTAATTTACTGTCCATTTTAAAATATGGATCAAGACTGGATGATAAAATCATCTGTTGAAATTTAGAAACACTGTTCCCAGTCTGATTTGAGACATTAAAAGTCTTTAGCTGTCCTGCTTCCACAGGGGAGAAGGGAGATGATCCTCGGGAAGGGACCATGCATTTTCTTCTGTCTGCTCAGAACATAACACTGCTGGTGGTCTGGTAGGATGAATGCAGAACATTTTTCATGTTAAGTCACAGACTGTGAGGGTCTGATCAAGCTGCTCATGACATGTAAAGGATCCCCTCTTGAATCAGATGATGAATTACAGCCTCTCCAAAAACTTGCTCATCTGAGAAAAAACAATCAAAGCCTTTTACAGTAGATAGTAAATAAATGTTCTTTTCATGCTGTTACTACAAGCAGGTTGACCTCATTATCCAGATCAGGGGATGAACAAGCAAGAGTGGTTTCCAAAAGAAAACCTCTCAGCTAAACCAATTACATATTTCACATTTGGCAAAAATAGAATTGTGTCTGATGGGTCCCAAGGGAACTTAATTAAACGATCACACTGCACTATCCATCAGTCAATATCCTCCATCACCAACGATGTTATTTAACCCTTCCCAGTTAAAGGAATGTATGTGCCCGTGGAGCCTCTTGGTTATGGCTTTACAGATTTTGTTTGGTGTGTCAGCTTTCCTTTACATCACCATTCTGAGGAAAGGAGCGTGATAGGCATGCAAACTAAAAACTTAACAACATGTAAACTTAAAACAAACAAAAAAAATATTAGTTACTGGATAAGTAGTCACTTATTATTTGCCAGTAATATATATTGTGAACAAACTGTTGACACACATTTTATACTTATAAGATACCAGTGAATACATGATGCCTATCCATCTACTATTTGCTATTCTTTTATTCTGAGAAGCTTCAGTTTCAAACCAGGATGTAGATTGTGTTGGATTCACAGTTTGTCACAACACCATTCTTCACTAGCGCTACCCAGGGTGTTAGGCCTGCCTGAAAACCTTACACCAAAATGATAGGTAAATGAATCTTCTGGTATCCCATCATCTGTAAAGCAACAGTTACCTCTGCTTGAAGGCTTTTTCTGTGGACCTTTAGAGAGTAGAGTGCATCCAGGTAATACAGTTGCTCTAAATCTATTGCAGCACTAAGTGACATGAGTCTGTGACGAGGCAGATTTTAAACTGTGAGTGGGGAGAAATCATGGTGATACATAGACCACATCCTTTAAGTGGAAAGGCCTTATCTCATATGTTTCATAAAGACTTAGCTTAATTACTTTTGTTCTCAAATTCACTCCTTTGGTGGACGACCAAAACGTAGAAGGAGTTCTTTAAGGACAAGCCCTTATAGTCAGCTACAACCTCCTTCTTTAACACGATAAAGCAAAGATAATCAAGGTGAGCCTTTAATCTGAAAGGAGGGACATTTTTGTTACATTTGACTTCATATTAATCAACCCATTTAAGGCTAAGCCCCAACAGGCCGAAGGGGAAGTCGTTTATAGCATCAGGCGTGATATGTGAGGTGGCATAAGAGAAGGAATCTTTTCTTTCCTGTTTCAAAGGAGCAAATAATTTGATGTTAACTGTTTTAAGAGGAAAGTGGGACATATTAACACTGCACTATGCTCCTTTATTTTCAGTGCGTTGGGTGAGAATCATTCCACTTTGCAAAGTTTATCACTTAAAATGTTTTAGCACTGTTCAAGTGAATGTTTGTGAATTCACAACTTCCATTCTGCTTCAGTAATGAGGGGACAAGCCTGGGAAGCCCGGGGCTGAGTTCTGCACTCTGTCAGTATCTGGCACTCGTCTCTTAATGAGGAACCTCACAGACTCTGCTGTTACGGCAGAAGGAAGGAAGTGCTAAAATTGCCAGCAATAATAAGGCATCCCAAACTCTCTGGCTTATGGAAAAGGTCTAAATAGCTACAGCTTGGTAACACTGAAATATTTTTATTAGGAAGAGAAAATGATGGGAGATGGGTTGAGTTGAGCTGCAGCCTAGTAGTAGAGCTTTTTCTATTTCACTAGCTGAAAAATCCTTGGTCTTGCAGTATTTAGCTATTGCACACATTTCTTTTTGGCCTTCAGGGAAATATAACTGGCTTTAAAGCAACACTGAAGTATAATTTTGCCTGCAAAGGTTACTTTATAAAAATGGCACCTTCTTATTCATTTTTTTTCCCCAGAGGGCACATTTCTTACTGTTTTTTCTTCCTTTCAGTGATGTACCGCTGGCAAAATGAAGAGAGCAATATCGTGCATCAAACTGATGCAATTCAAGTAAAAAAGGTTCTGCAAATATCACTGACAACATCATTTGGTCAACAGTTTGCTACTAAGAGAAACAACCTTTCCATCTTACAGAGCAGAATTTACGAAGTGTTTGGCTGGGTGTGTGTTTGTGGGAAGGGAGGGGACGAAAATAGTACAAGGAGGGTGAAGGACAAGTATTTTTCTATCCTGTGTGGCCCAATTTTAAGAAAGGACAGCGACCAAACTGCTGCTATGCTACCTTTTACAAAGTAAATTTTCATCTCCCTTTTGGGTAAAGAAAGCAAGCTCTCGGAAATGAAGAACTACCAAAAATTAAACCTTAACGTTCAATCAATAAAAACATGAATACTATTTATGTAAGCTGTTGTCCAAAACATCCAAGGAAAAGCTTCCAGCCCTTATGAAGCTAGTCTCTCCTGCTTCGGTGTCACAAGTCTGCCTTAAATGCTTACATTACTATTACTCCTGAGAGAGAAAAACATGGAGTCTGAAGCTACCTAAGTCCAAATGAACATTTCTCATGAGGAGGGACGCTAGCAAAATCATCGCTACATCTAGCTTATCCCCACTCAACAACATCACCTCTTGTATCATTCCTGTACAAAAGAACAACATGTCCGAGCAAATCTTAGTTCGAATCTGAGCACCCTGTGATTTTCCTAACAGTCGCTGCCATGAATTTTGAGCCTAAAAACTGCCGAGCACACTGAAGAACCACCACAGCAATTTTATCCTGAGAGGGGCAGAGACAAACCACAGGTTCAGGCACTGTGGGACCCGGTGTGACGTGTAGGATTCATAGTGCTGAGCTGGACGCCTACACACTCTTTTTACTGAATGGGGGAGAATTAGGTCCCTGTGTGAAACGCATATACCCTTGGAAATGAAAGGACCGGGATATCTAAAACTTTGTTTTTCCTGTGAGCAGGTTGGGCGAGAGGGTTGGAGAGTTTTCTCTTGAACTGAAATGCCTTCCCTAAGTTCCTGCCCAGTTGTCACTTAAATCTTCCCCTGAATCCGGCCTGAAGTGCTTATTAAAATTGTTACAACACAGCCTGGCATAAATCTACCATAAGACAATAAAAGGCCCTGTCGTTGGCTGCATTGGGCAGGTTCCCTCAGCACCAGCCAGGTTACAGAAAGCTTCGGTCTGGATGGAAGGGGCAGGTTGGTCCTAAAAGTCTCTCTGCTCATGAGAAAGTTCACAGTTGTGGCCCCTAACTGAGAAAGCCCTTTCACCAGTTGTAGAGTGTTTAACCTCAAGAACTGACAGTGAGCACTGCATAGCTGATCTCGGTTAATGTGACAGGGTAGAGGTTGAGAGGCAGCCTTTGAGATAACACCTCACTATCGTTAGCGCGTTAAAGTACAGGAGAGCATTCCCCTTCTAGCACTGTTTCTAGTGGTCAGCAAATGGGGCACAAGATAAAAGAGTAGCATTTTTCACTTCGTTGCATGGCAAAGACATACAGTAATTTCAAGCAGAAATAGGGAAGAACCAATCTTTTTTTTTTAGTCTCAGAGCAGTCTTTAAATAGTTTCAAAATAGTCTTTGAGCAGTATCTGGAAAGGTGCAGAACATTTTTTAATACTTTGGCTAATGCTTTAGTATAAATGCATAAGCACTGGTTTAGCTGTACACTAGCTGCTGCATTATATATATTGTTTTTTATAACTTTGTTTTAAAACGGGAGATTAGTGACAATGAAATATTCATTTGGAACTTTTTTTACAAAATATCAGAAAACTCTGGAGTTCAGATATCCTCATATTTTAAGCCCTTATTTTTGCTCCTTTTTACTGTTGATAAATATAAGAAAAGCTAAAACAAGTTTTAAGGAAACAATACTGCCTGTATCTAAAAAGAAGCAAACCTTCTTATATTGGATCCCTTTCCCAAACACATTTATATTAAAATAAAAAGGTCCTACATCTGGGTCGGGGCAATCCCAAGCACAAATACAGGCTGGGCGGGGAATGGCTGGAGAGCAGCCCTGAGGAGAAGGACCTGGGGGTGCTGATTGATGAGAAGTTCAACATGAGCCAGCAATGTGCGATCGCAGCCCAGAAATCTAACCGTATCCTGGGCTGCATTAAAAGAAGTGTGGCCAGCAGGTCAAAGGAGGTGATCGTGCCCCTCTACTCCACTCTCGTGATACCCCACCTGGAGTTCTGCATCCAGCTCTGGAGTCCCCAACATAAGAAGGACATGGACCTGCTGGAGTGTGTCCAGAGGAGAGTCACGAGGATGATCTGAGGGCTGGAGCATCTATCCTATGAGGAGAGGCTGAAAGGTGGGGCTGTTCAGCCTGCAGAAGAGAAGGCTCCAGGGAGATCTTATAGCAGGCTTCCAGTACCTTAAGGGGGCCTACAGGAGAGCTGGGGAAGAACTTTTTACTAGGCCATGTAGCAATAGGGTGACGAGAAATGGCTTTAAACTGGAAGAGGGCAGGTTCAGATTGAACATTAGGAAGAAGTTTTTCACTTTGAAGGTGGTAAGGCACTGGAAAAGGTTGCCCAGAGAGGTTGTTGAGGGCCCATCCCTGGAGGTGTTCAAGGCCAGGCTGGATGTGGCTTTGGGCACCGTGGTCTAGTGGGAGGTGTCCCTGCCTATGGCAGGGGGGTTGGAACGAGATGATCTTTAAGGTCCTTTCTAATCCAAACCATTCTATGATTCTATGGAAAAAAAATAAACGCAACTAGAATATTAAAAGTAAATGAAAATGTAAATTCATAAAAAGTTAGATGCAAAAGAAAGGAAGAATTTCCTCTAAAAATTAAACTCCATCATAATAGTGGAAAAAGGAGCAAAATTAAGTAGAAACAAAGACAAGACTTTCATACAATTCAGCATGTTTCAAAACCAAAATTAAATATTCATTTAAAAGCAAGCATTCTTAACTTTTTTTTGTTTCCAAAACCAAGAAATACATTTTTAATGAAACAGATGGGATTAATTTTCTTATAAAATTTTACATAGGAATAATATTAGACCAACTTGACATGGTTCATGAACCCGAGAATCTCTACTTTCTGCATGATACGTCTTAGTGTTCTCAGCACTTTTGCCCATTTGCAGAAACAGCTTGGCTTTGCTTCAACATGGCCACAACTTGTTGCAGAGATATGCAAGTCGCTCTGTGTAACTGTCAGCCTGCCAAAGCCCCAAGGTGTATCTCAAACAGGTTCTACCCCATAAACAAGTGCCGCTTCAGTTGTTTTGCTTCTTGCTGTGGCAGAAAGATTTGTGCCTTGGTTTATCCATGACAAGTTCCCTTCTGTTGTAGTTTTGTTTTGGTTGAAGGCAGAAACACATATCGCCTGGAGTAACCAAGACGCCGAGAGAAAAAGCCTTTGTTACTTTTTAGGTTCAATTGTCCACAGCGCCAAGAAAATCTACCTTTGAACTCTATAAAAATGGATAAAATTTTGGCAATGTGAGTGGAACTGTAAAACAAACAACATGCTCAGCATAAGTTAGTATGTGTCCTAGTTAAAGAAAATGGAAAATGGGAATGATAAATGGACAGTTAGACAAATAATCTCTTCTGCCATTGTATAACGACAGACAAACCAATTTGAAATATAATGTTCAGAGACATGATTAATATCCATGGCATAACATTTTTTTCATTATAATGAACTGAAAAGTATATTTGGCTGTGACTATTGAGAACATGAATGCAATGTGCAATACCTGCACTATACAACCTAAAATGGAGCACAATTATTCAGTGCAGGTGCTTTTAAAATGAAATTCTGCAAGAAAATCTCAGGAAGGATTTTGTTTTGCTTTTCACAGCCAAGACTGCTGTTCTATAGCAACTTAATGGGATGGTGAGTTTGGGATACAGTTTCACCCATAGTGTTCACAAGGAAATATGACCTACAATTCAAGAAAGCGGTACTGTAAATGAGGCAAAAAATATTGGGGCAAAATTTTTGTACACCATGGAGCAAGAAATGAATATACTTAGCAAGGGCATTCTGTCTTACTCTGTACTATTCTTGTAAGCTAAAGGAAGAAACATTTATATTCTTAACGCTTATTTTGCACAATTTGCTCTTATGCTTGTGCTTCTGCATAGTACTGAATTCTGCTAAGAACACTTCAGAATTTATTTGCCTGTTCTAAAGTTATTTCTCAGCCTTATCTACTAAGCATGTTATAACCTGTCTGGGTGGGAATAGTTGTTCGGCACATTGAGATGTGTTTTATAACTGGCCTATATTGAGCTGAAACAATGGAACCTAGGACTCATGTACCAATAATAAATGGAAAGATGATACAGCCCCAAACAAACAGCCCTTAAAAATATCTAGCAAATGTTTGCCGAAGAAATGCCATTTCTAATAACAGGGACGAGAGAATGACTAGAGATCCCAAAGTTGTATAATGCATGCAGAAGCTACTCAAATAAAACAAATGTACAAGCCATCATAATCACCCCATGGAAACCAAAAAGTAAATTCTTCATTGTTGACTTCCCTGGTAGCAACAATGACTCATTACAATATGAAGGCCAAATAGCTTGTGAGTTAGAGATGCCAGCGTTGCGGGAATAAATGCTTGAGAATGGAGCTGATCATTTAATCCTGTGTGAAGCAAATTAGCTCACTGGTAAGAGCAGATGAGCTCATAATTAAAAAAAAAAAAAAAAAAAAAAAAAAGAAAAAGTAGGAAAGTATTAGTTCATTGTTTTCAACTCTGTGCTGTCAGACACGTCAGTGCCTAAGCCAGCCCCCTTACAACGAGAGGTAGCACATTGAAAACACTCAAAACTGACAGAGAATGCAAACCCTGCCTTTTCCCAACTTGGGATCTGGATTCTACCCAATGATTTTGTTCTGAATCAGAAGCAAACTCCCACATCTGGTGCACTAGCAAGCTTATGAGATCTTCTGCCTCATAAAAACGTGTGACCCCAAGAAAGCCAGGAAAAAAAATCTCCTTATGTTTCAGTCCAAGATATTTTTTTCATTAATTTGAAGATGCAGCAGTTTTATTTCACTGCGTATTCCTGAAAGTGAGAAAGGAGAAGGGAAATGTACTGCAGAAACATTGTCACTTTGAAGTCATGTACTATGTCTGCTATTAACACAATTTTTCAAAGGTTACTGGCACAAAGCAATATGTATCATTAAAGTTTTTGCAAAGCTTTTGAAGCAGTCCAGAAATATTCTTGTCCTTGCTTACAGTCACTACTACACACATATGCATGCACTGCATTCAGAAAGAAAGGGTTTTGTCCATGACTATCATTTAGTCACCCACCAGCAGTCCTCCAAGAACCTGTGACAATCATTGCATGTGTCATACAAATACTTGGCCTTGCCTCCTTAATTTTCTTGTGCCAGGTCTGACTGAGGGAGAATTTTGCCCTTTCTTAATCTTCACTTTGATATCACAGCCTTCACAAGTTGCCGGGAACATCTAAGCAAACTGTCAGAGCAATGGACTTTTTTTTTAAGCCTCTGAATGATTTTCACTCTGATCAAATACACTTTTGAAATGCACTGGTCTTTTTATTTTGAACACTCGTTGTTACAATTCAGAAAATCCCAGTCTCTTTCACCATGTTTGGGTTGCAGACTGTCTCCAGGTCCTCTGAAGATTCTGATCTCCTTCCATGGAAGATCTTGTAGAGCTCCAATAGCTTGTGATGTTTATTTTGGTACTTACCTGCTTCTCCAGTAGGATAGAAATGGTTGCCATGGGTCCAGATCTTGAGCTTCCTGTTCAGCCGATAACTGGTGTTTGCCCTTGCATGCCTTGTATATGGAGAATGTTGGATCCAACTGATCATTTGCATTTGTTTTTCTATTCCATTTCTCCCTTTCCCTATCTCCAAATGTGCTTCCCATGCAGGTTACATTTGCTTTTTTTCTTTTAGTTCCCAGTTTTAGTTGTGATTTCCATTGATCTTTGGGTTCCTGTTTTTACTTTGTTGATAAAGTTCTGTAGCATCCAAAATGTGCAATGCTCTTTGGAACACTTCTATGTATCACAAGCTTGGAAGAAGGGCTTGAATTGACAGTTTGGTTTGCTTGGGTTTTTTTTATTAATTTCTGCTTTACTCAGGAACTCAAGGACTGGGGTCGTATTTCAGGTTTCTGACAGCATGCTTTGAAATGTCAGAAAACCACTTTCTTAAGTACACTAGATTGACTGCCACAACATTGTTTATCATGTTTTCCAAATATAATAAATTTTGACTGTAGTCAAACTGGTACCTTGCTGTCTACCTGAAATTGGCCCAAAGATGGGAATAAGTTATCACCACAAAAAATTATTGCATTGTACTGAAACAAACCCATCTCTTCACGATCCTACATCTAGTTTGCTGCATTTTTCATCCAGATAGTATGGATAAGAACATTGATGAAGAAATGGTTTTCAACATTTTGTAATGAGAATGTCTTGTAGACTTGTATTACCACTGCTGGCATGGTCTGAAGAGTCTCCCTGGCATGCTTTAATTGCTGCTAATTAATTGAAAGCAAACTTGATGCAATCAGCAGCAGTTAGAAGGGGAGACCTCCCCTAAGAAATGAGATTGAAAACAAGAAAGCTGGAGGAGGGATGCGGATTATTAAACAAGTTTGTGCTTTCTAAATTCTGGTTTCCTCTGGAACCTCAGCATCATACAGACAGCTATGGAGAGCTAAGATAAAGCAGAGCACTGAAGCTGTCTTGTGAGCTTAGGGACTATCCAAATATCACAGAGTATCTCCATCCCAACCACACTTCACCTACCACTACCACCTGCCAATACAACCCTTTGAGAAGGGATTTTCAGACTGTTGAATTCTGGTGGTCTTTAGGGCTTCTAACTCTTGCCTCTTGGGAGCAGAGCTTTTAAAGCATGTGATGGATATAAGGGAACAGAAGACTAGCAACTGTCTTACCCCTTGTTTTTAAGCTGCTGACTGCAGGGCACCCAAGAGATTGAAAAGACTCTGAATGACCCATGTATGCACTCTTCAAAATTCATGCTGTCAAAATCAGGTAGAGATTTGCAAATCAATTTGCGAGCAAGTAAGTGGCCCATCCCATTTATCAATGTAAATGCAAAGTGGTAATTTTATAGTAATAAACATACACACCCAAAACATATATTTATATTTGATTCTGTAGATCAATAGCTTAGACTCATATAGACAGATGTCATGATATTTAGTAGCTCTCTCAACTCAAGAACATGGTCCCTCCGCACAGCTCAAGTAAACAGGCTGAGATCAGGGATGCTCCATGGGATTTGCTGGTGAATGAATTGGCAAAACTTCTGGCCTCTCCCAGATCAACCCACCCCTTACACATTGTTTCATTCCGTTGTAAATAAAACCCATGATGCAAACTACCCCAAACAGATTTTGTGTATTCTGATCAGTTTGAGAAACAGATCTGCTTTAGCTCTCATTCAATAAGAGGTGCTAGCAACTTCCATTCCCTCTGCATCAAAATAGTTGACTCCACACGGAAAATAGACACAGTTCCACCCCCCTCAACAACCTGAATCCAGAAACAAACCACTGATGAGAAGCAAAGCCTTAGCTAAGGTACACTGCCCCAGTACGTTCTCGTTGCTGCACAGGCTAGAGGCACTCAAAACGTGAGCAAAAGCCCAACTATGGAAAACGTGCCAGGTTCATTTTTCATCACAAATCGCTAGGCTGGGCCAGGTCTGTCAGAAGATTTACTTATGTTTGAAACTTTTCAGGCAAAGCCATCCAGTACAGTTATACATAACTGAAGAAACAAGTGGGTTTGAGTATTTTTAACATAAGGTAGTATCAAACTCTGCTACACCAATGAAACCTTACTTTTCAGCTAAAAGCAAAGCTTGGGGCAAACTGGTGCATAATTAAGCCAAATGAGATATTTACACACATCTACATAGTAAAAACGTTAAGTTCTACACATATCTAGACTGTATTGGTATGCATGTTCACTTTGGTAATGACAACATAAACTTGTCTTGATTAAACCAAGTTGATTTCACTGTTTTAGGTTTGTTTGTCATTTAAACCACATTTGTCTGACTTATTATCACAAAACATGATTCTGTATTTGGGACAGGTCCTTACATAGTTCGGTGGTTTTTGAAAGTGTCATATAACAAGAGTGGTGTAAATTTCTACTTCAGAGTTAGTCAAAAGTAAAACAAAAAGAAAGAAATTGATTAAAACAAAGCAGTACAAAAGAAAACTTTGCACAAGGGGGACTTGAAGTATACTTCATTGAGATTTTGCAAGTATGACAAAATAGTTTAAAAGACTTAAGGAAACAGTGAAATTAGCTATTAGGATGAGGATGACTGTGGTCATTTCCTTTGGCATTTTTAAGATTGCGAATCTATCTATGGCATGGAGGATGTTTGGGTTTGAAATACGTCTTGTTTTTCTGTGTCTAGTCCATGCTTTTTGCATGCAAAGAATGCATTGTCATTGTAAGTTTGGGGTGGCAATGGAAAGACAAATCAGAGGGAGGTAATATGGCAAATGAGAGTTATGGGAGGTTTTGTTGGTGTGGCTTTTTTTAAACGTACTGCTTGTTTTTCTACCAAGTCTCACTGACTTGTTAACTGCTTAGGTTGCCTCAAGGGTGTCATCAATTAATTGAACTCTGGCCTTGAGGAATTTGATTGATAGGCAGGTGATTGAAACACAGACTGTCTCACCATTAATGACCCTTCCTAGAATGCTGGCTATTACTCAGCACCCCCGAAAAACTGCAGTGGTGATAGAAGGGTGGGTTTGATGTCTGGAGGTGTTGGTGTCATGCTTGCACTATGCTCTGAAAGCTTTATATTTGAGAACATAGGAAAGAGCAGTAAGGCACACAGAAGGTTCTCTCAGAAGACAGCCTGTCTCTCCCTGCACAGACAGCAGCTGCATAACTTATAAGAACCTGGACTGCTTATGATTCCTAACAGGACTTTAATATTCCCAACTAATTTTTTTCAAGGTTTAAGGCTCCCTTAAAAGTCTTGGCTAAGTAATAATAAATTAGGCACTGAATAATGCCAGTAGGGGAGGTTATCATCTTCTCCTTGCTAACGCTTCACAGCAAACATCTTGTCCAACTGCTACAAAGAAAGTCTGTGGTCAGACAGGTATGTTATCATTCATATTGTAACAAGCCTAATGAGGCCACAGTGTTACTGGGTGAGACACTGTGAAAAGCACCGGTTCTTCAGAAACTACCGTTCTGTTCTGTAACTGAACTACCTGAAACTGTATTGTCAAATATTGTGTCACCTCTGGAGACAGACGAAAATAGCTGAAGTCAAATAGAAAATTTTTATGGCTAAGGGTTGCACACAAAGTTATTTCTTTGTGATCTCAGATATGTCTTAGCAGCGTTACAGGTCATAAAAATAGGGTGACTAGCCAAGCAGAAAGAGTGGAAGGATGTTCTTTCTTTAGTTCGACATGGTTTCTTTGGAAATTCAGTACCTACGGCTTTAAGAAAGCCCTCTGCAGTAAATTTTTGTACTTTGAATTACTTCATGTTACCTACAAATGCCAAGTGGCCTGCAGTGGAAGGTCAAACTCTGCACAACTCTGTAAACCCCAGGGATCTTGAGCAAGAAAACACTGTTCCACCCACTTTCAGCTCTGGCTGTTCCTGTTACTTGCCGCGTACTGCTCACTTGCCTTACCTGTCCTGCACCTCAAGAAGATTACGGAGATGCATATAAAAGAGATCTCTTCTGTGTGCACAATGCAATCTCTACATCTAAATATCAGTTTATTAACTATTAAAATAAATGCAATAGATTCAATAGTCTATATTTTACATTGTTAGAAAGGTCCCAGGCATGGTTTCAGCCTGTGCTCTGTAACACTGGAGTTAGCATAAGCCAGAGATCATTCCCAGCAATATGTGAATAATATGGCTGCGGGTGCTCTGTGCCAGCTGGCTGCACAGCCAGGGCACGGTCCCAGGCATATTCAAGTTGCTAGTGCAGATACAGCCAAGGAGGACAGCCTTAACACAAGGCCCACCACAACTGGAGATGGGTGAGGCAGCATGTATTACTCTAAAACCCATGTGTTTTTCTAACCAAGAAAACTAGTAAGATGCCTATGCATAATCCCATTTAAATAAGCCACTTACTTCCCTATATGCTGCTGTGTACTAGCAAGCTCTACCACTCCTGTGCTTCCAGTTCTAATCCTGGACAAACAGCAGGTATGCAAAATTCTTTGAACATGGGAATATCCTGACACAGCATATTTCTTTAAAAAGCAATGACTTTCATTAATTCTTATACAATTTCAAGCATTCGTATGGTTGGCTGTATGGGACTGAGAAGGCCATAAGGTAGCATTGCTTCTTAACCCTCCACCTTATTCATATTATTCTTCAAATCCGATCAAGAATCTGCTATTCTGATTCATGTTGACACAATGAGGCTATTATCATGTTGCTGTTCTTAAATCAGGACTGGATGATGGTGAAGACACTGCAAAATTGTGTTCTGTGGTCCAAGAAGTAAAACATCGTGTACTCTAAAACAGCAACAGCAAAAAAATGTTACTTGTAATCATTAGACCTGTGGTTTTAATGATTTAAGTAACTAGCCATGAGCCACAAGCAACCAGGAAGAATGTTTTTTCCCCTACAAGAAAGCATTTTTATAACAGATAAACACTGCCTTGAGCTCAAATTTTCACACACTGAGCAGTAAATTGAATTATATAGTGCTGGAGAGCTGACTGGATTTCTTAATTATTTCCAGACTTGTTAACTTTGGGAAAAATGGGAGAAAGAGAAGAGTGTGTGGGGAAGGAGTGGGGCAGGTCATTCCTGGGGAGTAGTAGAAGGGGCCAACACATACACATAACCTTGCTGAATTTCCCAGAGAAAGATAACATACTTTTTTTGCTGCTGCTACTGAAACCATGGAGTAAATGTGTAAGGAATGAAGGACCTTGACTTCTCACGGTTCCTGGGCTACAGCAAGTACCACGACCAGTCGCCTTGGAAGGCAGAAAAAAAATTGCCCTTTTTCTTACCTATGTGGGACAAAGAAACTCAATTTTCTTCTTCCCTTTCTCCTTCCCTAGTTTTTGCAGAAAGGACTATATATAATAGCATCAAACCCCAAATCCTCACATTTGAAAGGGATTTTAACAGTCAAACCCCTTATCTCAATGATTTCTTATCATAGATTCACCACATAGGGAATCTTTTGAGTTACAAAAATTACTGATACCAACCTTTGATTTTATGGTTGAGTGTTCTTGATGTGAATGAGAGGTCAGCAGTCTTCTCCCCCTCATTGTTTTTTCTGTATACAAGGACTTTCTGAAGGTTTATGATGTCACCTTTAACCCAAGTTATAAATACACAACACTGAGATCATAGGACACATTAATTTCCTGCTCTGACACTCCACATTTTTAAAAATCTGGGTGAGACATAAACATATAAACCAAATTCGTCCCCAATTTAAATCCACTTGCTTCTGAATTTGTCCTACCGCATTGGCAAACGCAGAACATTTATTATCAATTAACACAGTAAAACCAGAAGGCAATGTTCATGTAAAATTCTCCTCTTTATATCCATACAATTACTCACAACAAAATGGACTCTAAATTCTCAATATAGGTTGTAACACACATGTAAAGGCTACATGCTGCAAATACTTGACATTTTTTAGGTAGGAATAGCCCCTCTGCATTCAAATAAAGTGTCTGTATATGCAAAGTCAGGCACAAGAACTGGGGGAAAAAACCTTCAAGGAACCCCAGAACATGTGGTTTTGGTCATCCCAAGTCTATTTGCAAGTTTGGGTGGGGAGTGTTGAATAGCTTTGTCTGTGAAAATATTTTCCCTGGGTTGTTTTTTGTAGAAAAGAAAGAGATACTAATTATTCTGACTTTTGCCCAATTTGTTTCCTATAGTTTACTTGCTTGCACCTGAGATTTTGTTTGGGTGAAACAGTGTTTTATTCAGCATGGGGTTTTTCAGGTTCCTTTTGAGGAAAAATTATGAAACAATAACAAAGCTATAATTTTCCATCTGTTTACACAGCCCTAATCATTACATCCTAAGTGCTTGCCAGATTGGAGCCCACCTAAGTGAATGAAATGATCTAAGTGTCATTAGGTCTGGAGTTCTCACTTCCCGCTGAGGGTGCCCAGCAGGTCTGAGAGTCTCTTGATTGTTCATACACTCTGAGACTGAGGGAGAGTAGTGTTGGTCCAAATTTTACACTAATGATGGTTTCCTGAACACAATTAAGGAGCTTTGTACTTTCTGAAAAACAGCCCTAGAAATTATTTGCTTTAAGGATACCCATATCTGATCCAGATGCAAAGTTTAAGACATTCTGTTTTCTTTTCCCACTCTCAGATTTTTGTTACAAAATATCTCTGCAAAATATGAAAGCTATACAGCCACTGCTAAATCCTCAATTTGTTTTTTAACTTTTCCTTTTTCACAGTTTCCTTGTCTTTGTTGTGAGGTATTCCTTCACTCCTTGCCTGCTTTTCTAGTCTGTGCACATTTTTCTCATCTTGAGAGATTGTTGAAACTGATTTAAAACACAAAATAGAAATGGACTTTGATTTTTGTTAAATGTTTGCTCCTTAGCCTGTCAGCAGACTCCTCTGACATAATAGCTTCACATTGCATCAGTAACCATTTCATGCTGGTGATGAACATCTTGTAGTGGCCACAGAGAACTTGTAAGACACCAGGGGAGCAGATTGTCAAATATATTTAAAGGTAAGAAGTCATGTAAAGCAGTCCTAAGTTTAATCTTCTGTTTTGGAGATAATGTCTTATGTTAGATTGATTACATACAGCCTGAAAAGTGTGGCTCATGCATCCACTCTTGCTGTGTGCTGAAAGATAAAAATCCCATTTGCTGTATTTTATATTGGTGGTCTTTGACACTGGTAATGCAGATCTGTATGTTCCTTATAAATCACAGATATAATGACTGCCAGATAACAACTCACTTAACTGCTGAATGAAGTGTTTCTTAGCTGGAAACTGAGCTATGCCATTTTCATGATCTAGTGACTTACAACACAGGGCACTGGGTGAGTCACTCATTTCTATCCCCATTAAAACACACACATGCAGAACTCTCTGTAGTATGATGCAGTAGTCATGATGCAACATGACTAGTTGGCCAAGCCTCTGCCCTGTACTTTAGCTGAAATTGTTTGTTTGTTCATGTTCCTCTTATCACCATCCTCAGCACGGTATCCAAGTCAAGTTATAACACCTGCCTGGAATGCTGTGAACAGCACAAGACCACTTTCCCTCTCAGAGTTTCCCATTCAGTAGGTTGGGCTGCCATCAAACCAAGAGTGTCTGTAGTCACTTCCGAGAGCATGGTTCTAACTACTTATTGTTTGAGGAGTAGTCATCCTATTGTAGTAACAGGGCTGCCAGGGCTTCTTTGAAAGGTCCACTCCTGACAGCTTCCCTCTGCCCTCCTCCATAAACAATTTTGATATCTAAAGACTCTGTAAGACCTAGGTATTAGTATCAAGTATGTCTGCAGCACTAACATACACCTACACAATTCTCTAAATGAAAATGTTCCTTTCAGCAATCTGATGTATTAATTACTTTAATCAAGAGATATTCAACACCGCTGCACCTGTAGCACTTATACCTAGGCTCCCATATTTCCTGAAGCCCCCACACCACTCTTGCTAGCCATGGAGCTGGTGCTGCCTGGCAGATGGATAGCTCCTGCAATGGACTTTCCAGGTGAAGAAGGGTTTGGGCAATGCCTGGAGCAATCTCGTTTTCTATCCTTCCCTGGGCAGCTGTATGTCCCTTTCTGAGCCGACAAGGAGTGTCCCTGGAGAAAATCCCTATTCCTGCACTGCTACCCTCTCTTCCCTCCAGTTGCCCTGGGGGGCCATTCCTTCACCAGGCAGTCCCTTGGCCATGCACAGGTTCTCCTCAGCTTCTCCATGAGCCAGCCAGCCCCGGGGAGAGACCTAAACATGGCCATCTCCTCAGAGACACCCACACACGGCTGTCTCCTCAGTGGGATTGGTGTGTGGACATCTCCTCAGAGACACCTCCATATACAGCCATCTCCTCAGAGAGACTTCCAAGCAACCATATCCCTAGAGAGGCCCAGATGTGGCTGTCTCCCCAACGAGGCCCAGACATGGCTGTCTCCCCAGCAAGGCCCATGTGCGGCCATCTCCTCAGTGAGGCCCACATGCAGCCATCTCCCCAGCGAGGCCCAGGGTGCCTCTGCAGCCATGCTGGGCGACACTTGGCACTGCACGCAGGGGCACTGCTCCGGGTAGGGCACAGCAACCATCTGGCAAAATTTACAGCCAGACCCAAATCTGCAAGCATGCACATTTCATGGGCTTATTTGAAACTTCGCTTAAAGCGTCACACATGGAACTGCGCAGGACTTGGCAGTGGCGGGTTATGCAATATATAGTCATCCATCTGCCGCCTCCGCGAAAAGCGCTTACTCAGATGTCTGCCGGGCGGCGGGTGGAGGCTGTGCTACCCAGAGGCTGGCTATTAAAAACAGAGCTATTACTTATTGACAGTGACAACAAACCAGTAAAATCTCTCTGAACCTCCTTTTTTTTTTTTTTTCTGGCTGCCAAGCCTATCGTGGTCGGGGGGGGGGAGGAGGGTACGCCAGACAACGGCAGCAGTAAAGCCTGTCTAAATGGGTTTCTTTGTACGTCTTCATCTGGCAATGCTATTGCTTGAAATAGAGGCTGGGGCTTGAGCACGCCAGGCCTGTCCACGACCTCTGACAAAGGGGATGCCAGACAGGAGCTCTTGTCTACCGCTGTCCTGAACGGTGCGGTCATGTCCAGAGAGGCCAGGGCAGCTGGTCCTACCCTCCACAGCTCCACTCTGGTCCCTGCCTCACCCAGCCCCTGACACAAAATGGACAAATATTTATTTGTCTTAGATCCAATGGTGGGAGTTTTTAGGCCCAGAAGGTGACAGACGTGCAAGTTTGTTTTTTAAAACACCGAGAGGCGTAAAGAACAAATACAGCTCCTCATCTTAAGCTGAATATTTTTAAAAACAGTGTTGTCATAATGTCACGTCTGCTAGTGCTTTTCTGCAGAAGCAGCACTGAGGAACGCTGTCCCTATAATGGGAACAGCTTAAAGTAAACAGAGTTTTTCATCAGTGCTACACCAAGAACTGGAATAATAAATAGAGATAGGAGGTAACCCCACACTTCAAATAATTTGTGGAAACCTACTTCCACAAGCTCAGCCCATTTCATATTTGTGCAGTTGCTGACCATAAGGATGGCCATAACCCTTGCTGTGTCTTGGACAAGTGCCGTGCTAATCACTCCTCACATCATCTCCAGCCTCAGAAACTGAGATCACTTGACACTGCACAAGTGTCCAAACTGTAATGAATTTCCTCAGCTTTCAGGGCAGCCGGTTCAGTTTGACTGGTAGGCCAGCACAACAACTGTCTGCCTGGGTGGCAGTTTATCTCTATACCTTCTGGAAATACCAGAACCCAGGGAAAAGAAGGTCGTTTAAGATTTTTGGGTAAAAACAAAATGCAAAAAAATACACCAAACTAGGGTTCTGCTCAGCAGCACTTAAAAGCTTTAGAGCTGAACATACAGAGCTAAAGAACAGAAAAACAACAGTCCTTCAAAAATCAGGTTTTTACTGCTAAGATTACTAATGCTTTCTCTGAAGATGTTTGATTATTCATTTATTTTCTGATCTTGGCATTAGGAGTCACCATTCACTCTGAAATCATGAGTATGACTGTGATATTTAAAAACAACCCCCCCACAAGTAATAGTGCTTACTGTAAGAAAGAATCAGCATTTTCAGTAGATTTTTCTCTACCTTCATTTCTTCATGATTTCCACCTTGGGTATTGTTTCGCAAGGATGTATTTGAATTTCCTCTCCACATAACTGCCATTCTTGAAAATACCATAAGCCCAATTAATTCCTGGTGAAATTTGGGTTGCTTTGATTGCAGCTGTGAAAAGCTGCTTCAGTAACTTTGGAATCAGTCACCGAGTAACTAAAAGTTATGTTGCAAAATCCACAGGAAGGATTTTTGCAAGTATTCACTCCAAGAGGATTTCCTTGTTAAGATTTCTCATCTTTGACAAGGGTAATGCATTTATTCCCTGTTTGCGCTGCCCAGAAAAGTATGCACAAGCAGGGCAAGTTTCAAGTATTTTTTGTAAGGTCATGTCCATACACATGGAGGTCACGTGTGGCTCTGCGACAATGCACATCCCCATATTCACTCCTGGTTCCTGGCAATGCCACCCCTATTGCCAAAAATACCAACTTTCAGAGTCTCCTGTTGTTTCACATTGAATCTAGGCAGCAAAGGCCAGATCTGTTTTCACACAGAACTGTATAATTTGTAGTTACATTTACAAGGAAAAAAGACATGACGGATGTTCTCCAAGGTGCGTATTTATTCCTGACCCCACATCTAGCCTGCCTTTTCCTCCTAGTTTACTGCTATTATGTGCTGATGACTTATTTAAACAGTGGCAATAAGTAGCAGTATCTAACAGAAACAACAGTGAGTAACAAGTTTTTGGCACATCCCAGAGACAGCTCTCAAAGGTCTGGAGAATGCAGACCCATTTGGGTCCCCAGCCCAGCCACGGAAAATCTTGGAAGGTAATATTATCTTGCCATGTGTCACTTAGGAACTAAAAATGAATATCCCAAAGAGTTTGATTCCTGGCACTTAGGGGATGGTAAATATTATTATTATTTTTAAACCAATGTTATTATTGGACAGACATTAATAATTTGAAAATGAGATTAGTGTTGAAAAGACTTCTTTGGTTTGGGCTTTTTGTAACCTTTAAATCTGGGTAGACTATTCCTGGACAAGTATTTCACATGGAATTTTATTTTCATTTTTCCTCTATTTACACTGTGATCTATTCCAGTATACACAGTGCAGTGCTGACTTTGCCTTGGGATATCATCTACATTTTTTTAAAATTTAAAAGGTTTCAAAGAAAGAAAGTTAAAAAGCTCCTACCACAGAAATAGACTAGGCTGATACACCATACCTTGAGAAATTCTTACATATTCTAGTAGCTGTGGCCATGGTATCCAACAGAAGTGTGTAGCGGGCATAACAAATACATAGATAATTCCATGGACTCCTCTGTATGTCTTGGAAGTAAATGTTTTAAAAATCTTATTTTCCTTTTTTTCTAGCATGAGTTTCAGATACTATTTCATCACTTTATTCAGCTAGCTGTTCCTAGTCTCTTACTTGAGAAGAGGCTGATTCCTGATGAACTGCACAAACATCACTGGCTTTCCTCTTCACACAACAATATTTGATATGTAATGTACCAAAGATCTGCATGGTAAAAGTAGATCAGACACCTGCAATTGCTACAGAGAAAACGTAATAGAACAAAACCAAGCAGGATAGAATGTGATATATACATCCAGACTTACATGTTTTAGAATACAAGTGTAAAGGATATTAAATGAAATAGAAATACTAATGAATGTAGTCCTGAAACCAGTGCATTTAAATCACCGAAACTAGTTACTCATCCAAATAAAGCTTTGTGTATCTTCTTATAAAGTGTGAAAAGAAATACAGCAAATAAAGACACACAAATGTGGGACAGATATCACAAATGAAACTTCAGAAAAGAAGTGCCTACATCAGAAATTTATAGATATAAATTAATATTATTTGTTGGCTTTTTTCCCTTTGGTCTCTAAATGGAACTTGGAATAGGAAGCAAAATTGAAGGTACATTATTGTATCTTACAGACTTCAGAGAGTAATGTCCTTGAGAGGCGTAAATGGCAATTCTATTTTTCTCCCCTCTTCTAGCTAGATAGTCCCTGCTGACTGGAAAGCCTCCAGCTCTGTAAATCTCTTCTGGCACAAACGTTTAGATCAAAAATTCAAAGTGTTCTTGTTAAAAGTTCTTGCTTCCTTTCCAAAATGTCACAGGTATGCTTTCTGCAATTTATCTAAGCACAGAATAGAAAACTGTTTGTGTGACAACGCCACCAGGGACACCTGGAAAATATCTTTAATAGTCTTCTGTATCATGAACACTCAGAGCTGCATCTCAGAAGCTTTTTGATACATAGAATATCAATACATCTATCAACATGTATATTGATAGATAGAATTGATAAAATTTTAGTGAAAAGGATTTGTTTAAATAAATAAATAGATTTACCTACTTGAGAGAGGGTTTACATTAGTCTAAAATGAGTTTGTTGAAAAAAGGAAAGCTTTTGGGTCATTGTTAAGGAAATTCAGAAGGAACTGAATTCATGAAGCAATTTTTGAAACAACTTCCCTCAACATGTGTTATTAGCTGGGGCTGTATAAAGGGCGCACAGAAAATTAATCGGTAATTACCAGGATGTTGAGAAGAAGGAAGAATTACTAAGATGTAGCCAGGAATCTCTTTTGTTCCAGCCTTAAGAAGATGGGAGTAGGTAAACACTCTGATGAAGTTCCACAGGCATGAATTCATGCAGCAAGTATCTTGAGCGGAGTGGCGGCTCTCCTAGCTTCTGCAACGTGGAAGGAGGCACTTGGGTAGGAGGAGGTAAATCTGCTGTGTACTGTCCAGCAGTCCTCACGGCCAGCTTGGCAACCTCAGAAACGCATTGCTCTTAACAACAACCTTTTTCCAATACTGACTTATAATAACATATTTGGCTTGCATCAGGCCTATAATGTGCTGGGTACGTTCTAAAAATAGGACCACGTGGGACCTGCCTCAAGCGGCTCAATATCTAAGATGTCAACCACTAGATTAAGGGAGGGGAAGAGGGATAAAACCTTTTAAAAAATAGTATCAGCTACTTTGGTGTGTTATCTAACCACTATTATCTGGGAATTTCTTGCTCAGAGGCATGTTCAGCGTGAGAGAGAGCCAAGCTCCAAGCACCCAGAGGGCAACGCAATCATAGTTTGAACAGCTGCACAATCTACTGCAAGCGGCAATTCATTCTGACATCTCACAGGGACAGAAGTAATTTTGTGGGAGGACCCTGAAGAGCCGCATCGTCTTTCCTTCCTGCTCCAGTCTGACCCCAGATACTCAACCAGATCACCCACATATGGCCAGCGATGTGCGTAGGCCCTTGCTGGATAGGGGCTTTGGGTTGATTTCTCCCCCTCTCCCTCAATGATATATGAATCGCGGCCAGAGACAAGCAGATTAAGGTCCAAAATCTCCGTTCCTCTCACTCAGAAGCTGTTCACATTTATACCGCACCTCCCTGTTTGTGATTAGGATGCTTTCCTGGGAGATGGAAATTTGCGCTCATGAAGACTGAGCAGGGCACTGAACCTCCCATTCAATTTTCTGCTTCATGGACAAGGGCTGTAAGGCTCGAATACTACAAAGAGACAGGCAGGGCTGGCTGTGTTTTCAGGTACTGGTTTGGGGGAACTGTCTGTGTGAGAGGATGCGAGGTATGCAGGTGGGCATTGGTGACTCCTTGCAGCCCCCAGCCAGGCACCTGCTTTCTGAAGGAAGGGAGCTGCAACCACTGAGCATTGCACACCTCTATCTCCCACTGGACAATGTTGGAAACTACTGTACCTGACTACGGGGACTGGATTCCTCTTGAAAGTCTGGCATTTAATTTATAAGCCCCTAAACATTTTATCATATCTAGGTCTTAAATAGAAGCCTTTCAGGTCTGACTGAAGCAACTGGAAATTCCATGCACATGTTGTAAGAACAAATTTCATTCTATTTATCCCTCAAATATATTGAGGACTTCCTTTCTTTCTCCTGTCCTACTTTCAGAAAGTTTTACTGTTTTCCTTTAACAAACTATACCTTCCAGACTATGCCTCTTTCAGATATTGTTCCTAACAACGTCTTGGAGTGGAAGACACTACTGTACCTTTAAGAAGTGCCCAGTGCTGACTCTTACTGTGTAACACTCACTCAGGTTGGGTACCTGGCACTGCAAAATGAAGCACACACTCCTGCCAGTGCACCAACGTATCAGCCATACAATCACGAGCTTCCTAGGCATGGGGGACATTGTTGAAAAGCAGAAGAGTTCTGAGGCATGGGCAGGAAGTAGCCAGTTTCATACCTTAATTCTGAATATATCTATCTAACTTTCCTTCAGGTCTGTCTTGATGGGCAAATCTTACTCTACACAGTAAATCTTGTTCTACTATTTTTAAGGCTAGTAATTTCCAGCTTTTCAGTCTCAAGCACATGGGGAACATTTTGAGGTTTTTAAGTGTTATTTTGTTAAGGAGCACAATCAAAAAATCTCTTTTGGCCAAGACTACATGGAAATTATCTGAGGGTAGCTAGGAGTGGTTTTGTTGTTACTATTATTATTACCAAAAATCTGAGCAAATAAAAAATAAAATTAAAACAGGGCTGTGCTTAGCATCTTGCAGTGGATTCTTGAGAAAGCTATACTATACATCTATACCCTGAGTTTTCAAGTTTCTGGAATCCTTTTTTCTTCAGAAACAGCAAATGAACTCCAAGTATAAAACTTCAGAGCTTTAAGGAGAAGGATTAATAAAACGAAAAAGTGATGCCTCATAAACACACCATCAGATGAGTCTTGTCAGTCTCCAAGTATGTTTTTTCTTTTGCTTGGCCAGTAGCATGAATGACAATGAAATGTATTGTGAATTTATGATCTAAAGGTTTAGTTGATAAACATGTCTAAGTCATTTTTTCCTTACCCTTTCCTAGGTTTCCATTCTCATGGGCCTGGGTGTTAAATGTTTCAGATGTTATGAAATTTTACACAGGCTGGTGGTTAATGAGTTCTAGAAGTTGTGAAGCTCAACAGTGTTGTATTCTTAGGTTCTCTTAAAAGCCTCATCTACCTCCTACAGTCAGCGATGTTGTGGTAGGCACTCAAAGGAAAACAATATGAGTTCTGATGTGTGCTACTTAAAAAAAGCATATCCATACGAGCATATTAACATGCAAATACTATGTGTGGGCCTGCCAAAAAATATAAGCGTTCCATCCAAAATATATAAATATAGTCTACTTCTCTGAAGAGGCATCATTTTAATCAAATGTACATTTGGAGCGCTGCTCACTAAGAATTTATACTCTTCTTCTCAGTGTTTATATTAATGTGAAACAGATTGCCAAGTTTTAATAAAAAGGCAGTTATCTTCTGCTAATGGATTAAACACAGGCCATTTGAATTTCAGTGCTGCATCCAAGAACATAGGTGGCCCAAGTACTTTTGTCCTATTTCAATGTCTAGTTATAACATCATATAGAGAGAAACGTATGTTTCTGCCTATACATAAAGCAGCTGGTGTTCACAG
Organism: Vanellus vanellus; assembly: GCF_965231255.1. Classification (NCBI taxonomy): domain Eukaryota; kingdom Metazoa; phylum Chordata; class Aves; order Charadriiformes; family Charadriidae; genus Vanellus; species Vanellus vanellus. Next base: position 89,719,064 of record NC_138907.1, on the reverse strand, counting down.
AGGGGATCAGGAGGACATAAGGAGTTTGTCCACTTCTGTCTATATTGCAATGCAGCACCTCTTCAGAGTACCTCTAAAGGAATATGTCTACCTCTCAGAGAGGATAGTTCCTCACAACTTCAAGGAGATCTGAAGGTTTCAAAGTAAGGCAAAATGTAACTCAGTGCTTATGTCTATCAAATTCGTATTTTGATTCATATGAAACCAAACGATTTTGTATTTGAATGTCCCTACTTTGCCAACTGTGATTCACAGAAGAGGCGACGTGATTCAATTATTTTGTGCTTTTAGCATCCTAATTTGTCCACGCAGTTTGCTTTGCTGACTAAAGCAACCACATGGCCTTGTGTGAGGTGGAATTGACTGACACGTGGAAAAAACCTGACACGTGAATATTCTGAGTGGTACTTACCATTCTCTTCATGTTAGGATTTGTGTAGATTTAAGAGTCTTCCCAAAATCTTCTGTAAGAGTTTCAAGAGAGGGCTTCTGTTGTGCTGTTGGTACTTACTCCTTTTTATTTAGCTTTGGAAAACTAGTGAAACTTCATTAGATGCAGAAAAGAAAAAAAAAAAAAAAAACAGAAGTAGGAGTCAAAGAAGACCCTGGGCTCCTGGCTGCTCCATGGACTTGCTAATTGCACATATCCTCCTGTATCTCTAGCCTTGGCTTTTATTGTTTTTTTCTGAGTTTAGGTGACAGTGCTACCTCAGGATCTGCCCGATTAAAGGGCAGTAACAGAAGTCCTCCTTCATATGATCCAAGAAGCTTGCTTCCTCCCTCCCAAATTTTCCAAGCCTAGTACAAACCGGTACATACTGGGAAAGACGCATGACCCTCCTTAAAGGTGCTGAACCTGCCAGCTGAGCTGACACCAATGCACTGCCATCCATCACAGAGTGTTGTTGGGGAAAGCTTAGCTCCCTGCTGATGCACAAGAAAGCCCATATTGTTTAACGGTTTAAATAGCTGTTTAATACATTCAGGCTTGTTTTTGCTGTTGTTGTTGGGATTTGTTTGTTCTTTTCAAGAAAGCATAGGGCTAAATTCAGACCTGGAGTAAGTGGATACAACTTTACTTGTGAAGAGCTGCAGTCAAATCCAGCAGGATTGTGTTTGGTCCATGTTTGGAAGCATGTTCAGGCAGTTTTCCTTGTCTGTGGGACCATGCTGTACTTTGAAAACAATTCTTTGCAAGCATGTGAAAGCATATTTATGTGTATCAAAGAGTTTTATGACATAGGGCAAACTGAAGCACTAGAAATGGGAACCTGATGGCAATTCCTGCCTGTATTTCTTCTTGAAAAGTTTAAAAATTGGCAAATGAACTAAAACCACGCTTAGACAGTAATGAGGGAACTATAGCAAATAACTACATGTGAAAATGATCCCCTGGTCATGCAGTTTGTACACACAATGAAAGCTGGGATTTATGTGTATACGTAGCCATTATACGACAATGCTGTAAGTGCTGTGGAATCACAATGTTGGTTATTAAATGATTAAAATTTCTGGTAGAAAAAGACAGAGTAGTGCTACTGTGTTGTATAACATTTTAGGATAAGAGCTGATAACCCAATGCGGATAAAAACTGTGTGACATATAACTGTAAAGAGCAGAATTTTATGGTCTGACCTTTGAGTTTAATTCTTATGAAGTAAAACTGATTCTCAGAATAGATCCCTAACTCAGAAGCACTTTTAGCAAATGAGGCCACAAAAAAAGATGAAAATACATTTGGGCTGTTTTAGTAATTTCCCTTTGTTCACCAACACAAAGGGCTCCCAGCCCTATCCATCCTCTGATACATGGTGCTCTTAGGCCAGTCTGAGCTGCTTTTCTCCCTCTTCATCAATAGATGTCAATAGCAAGCTTCCTACTCCCAGAGACTTCAGCCATTTCAGGGCTCACACCAGAACATTAAGGAGGAAATAGTGACTCCTTTCCCGTCAAGAGTTCGGCTTGTTATGTACTTTCAGTTTGTCCTTAGAAGCTTGTTCCTAATATGACTAGACATACTTCTATATTTCATGTTCTGAGACTCTAAAACTGAGCCAACATTTGTGAGCTTCAGTCATCCCGGGACACATAGAATCCCCAAATTTGTCCTAGATTCAGTGAATTCAGCAGCATTTTGTAGATTTGCAGGAACATGACTCAAAGTTTCCTCTTCATCTTGATGAGTGCTAAAGAAAACACAAGCGATGAAGCCGGGCAGGGCACATGTTCATATCTTTCTCTGTTTCTCCTGCCTTTCTTTGGTTTTGGTTTTTGATTTCCACACATTAAAGGTTCTGGCCAAGGATGGCAATTACATGCAAAATAACCTTGCTGGAAATGAATCACTACATTCTCCAGTCATGTATACTGAATGTGAAGGAAATGTAAATGCACTTTGCTTCTACGGTAGTGTAACAGTGCAGAGAATCAGAACCTGAATCTGAAAACTCATATGTGGTGGTGGTGTTTCTAATACCCTCTGTCTTTGCTTCATTCCTCCCTTCCTTTCTTACGTTGCAGGATAGCAATCCATAGGTGATATTTAGCATGACGGACTCCAAGACACAGCCTGGCAGCAAACTGAATGTGAATCTACTGGGTAGCTTGCTTTGCCACTTTCCGCTCAGTCCCAGCTAAAAATAAATAACTAAGAAGGTGGTGGTATCAGCAGCCAAGAGAGCAGAAACAGCCATACACTGTCTCTCTTATATCAGCCAAGGATTAGGATTGCTAGGGCAGGCGCCCACCAGCTAAGTGCACTGCCTGCATTTGCCCACCATTCACCTGCCCAAAGAACAGATCACAAATCATGCCAGTTGTTCGCAGAGGCATCAGCAAATGTCAGCATGCTTTAAGTGCAACAGCCAGCAGCCCTGCTGAAGTTAGCACATAGCTGTGATGGCAGGAAGCCTGTGTCATAATCTTCTTCTGAACGGTTTCTTTTTTATTTTTTTTTTTTTTGGATGGGAAGTGGAAGAGTGGACTCTGAAGAGTTATGGAGGATTCAATTGCTGATAAATGCTGAAGTAAAAAGAGCTAAAGTCTGGGAATCCAAGGAGTTCACATCAGAATAACTCTGTAGCATCTCCCAGTGCCCTCCCCAGATAAATTTGCTTTAAATGTTTTGTTTTTCAAGGCAAGATTTTTGCAATATATTCTCAGTTTCCCTGTCTTCAAGACTTCTTTACAGAGAGGCAAGGAGAAGAGATATCTAAAACCAGTTGTGGCAATTTATTCTAATAAGGTATTCTTCTGGTACAGAACAGGCCATACCTCAGTAAAATCACCTTGCATACATCACCAAACCAAAGAGACACAATTTAGGACCATAAGTCACTATTGTCCTCCATTTGGTCTTGCAATGGAAAACTTGGAATTAATATCATTGTAAACCTATTACATATTATTCCCTGATGTTGCTATGTGGCAAAAGAGGGCTCTTCCAGAAGCCAAAGTAGGTTCTTGGAAATAGTAAACCAGTGTAGCTGTCAGGGAAAAAAAGAAAAAGGTAAAAGACACTGGTATCTGGCCAAATCCATCCTTTCAGACAAGACATAGTCATTTCTCTGCTAGATGTGGAACTGACTAGAAGAACTAGTAGAATAAGGAGAAGCCCTCAAGGAGAACACGCTCAGACTTGTTACAAATCCCATCTCATCTTCCCAATTGTCTTACGGAGACCCTGTCTTCCTCAAAAAGGATCAGAGCTCCAACTTCCTATGACTTCAGGAAGTTCTTCATTTCAGTTTGATCGAGCTGATGTCTGGGTGAGTACAGAAGGTTGCCCTTGTGGTGTCCGAAAAAGAGGAGATCAGGTATTGTCAGGGTGAGCTCTTCTCTGTAATGGAAAAGGATTAGCACCAAGTGGGAGTTCCTTATTTGGAACCAGACCTCTGGCCTGAGGAGTACTCAAGCAACCACCAAGGGCTTTTAAAGTGTGGGCTTCAGATTTCTGTTTGCACTGCCTGAGACCCCTGAGCACTGGCTCAAACTGGCCTCTTCCCAAAAAGCCCATTTAACAGCTGATTCTGCCAGGCCGGGTGTCAATTCTCAATCATAAGTGTGACTCACTTTAGGCATCCTACCTTTCTCTACCTATAAAAGGAAGAAATTGCTTTTCAGGCCCTCAGTGATTGAATTCTTGCTTGAAGCTCAAGAGCTTGCATTGAATCAAATCTGTGTTTTAGCTAAATACCAAGCCTTGGCTTAAAATTTCCTGGAAGAAAACCACACATTGATTATTTCAATGGTAGATTTGGTTTCTGTCTTTCAGACTGTTATTTCTTGAGATTCCAGTCATTGAAGGATGCTGTATATTTGTAATTCTCTTACCAGAGTTATGTTTCCCATAAATTGCAATTAAGTCACCCTGTAATTTCTTTCCGATAAGCTAGAGAGACAAAGCTCTAAGGGCATCTTACAGTTAACATATTTTCTAAATCTTAAATAATTATTTTTAGAGTTGAGAAGGAAGTAGTTACTGATGGTAGAGTCTTCCTTTTCTCTCTATCTTTCTTTCTTATGTTGAAAGATATTAAGGTCTTCAAATTATTTTCCCATTTTAAGACAGAAGGAAAAAGCAAAATTATGTTTTCTCTAAGCAACAACCCAAAGAAAATGGTACTGGATTATGTTTAGCTTCAATAAAAGGCATTTGCCAGTGAAAAAATAGTAGGTGAAAATGTCTCTCATTGATGACAGTGAAATTAGAACCAGTAGAGTGGAGCTTCATAACCCAGAATTTACTAAAAATTTTGGAGTTTTTCTGTGACTGAAGGCACTGTTAGCATAAACATGGAACATCAGAAATGTCTGGAACAGATTCTGCTGCAGGAGACAACTTTGGCTAGGAAAAGTTCAAGTACAGACTTCACAGTGGCACAAGGCTATGTTGCTTTTTAAAATTTCCATCCCTGATGATGGGTTTTGCCACATGAATTCTATCTTTCACTCCTGTTTCGCATCACACTATTTCTTTGCATGCACTTTGGCTAACAGGCATCCCTTGACTTAAAGATGTTCTGCAGGGATGTGTTCTGTCTGCCTGCCAGCTGAGAACTCCTTATCATCATGGCCTGTCAAAAATCCCCTTGTGTTTAGCAACAGTTGCTCTTGCTGCTCTTCTTTCTGGTTGGTAGCGTTGTTATCTCTTCTGCAAGAGCACTGTTCATGTCCGTCATTTCAACGACTCTGAATTTCTTATTTTTGTCAGGATTGATGGCAGTGCTGCTATTCCTGTTTGTTGTACACTCTCCAGGACTGAGTCATTCCTATGTGCTCTGTGATTGCCAGGTCAAGTTCTTTTCATACAGGGGAGAGACTTGTAGAAAGATTGGATAAGGAATATTGCCCAATTAATGCCTTAATGCAGCCTTCTGTGATGTAATAAACAGTGTGTCTCAGACCAGTTTGACATATAAGATGATTTTATTTTAGTAAAAAAGAGCAAATAGAAAGAAACAAAAGTTTTTACAGTGACCCATGGAAATACTCCTGTTGCTTTTCCAAGAGCAGGTTTAAAAACACTGGATGGAGTGATTTGATGCAGAAGAGAAGGTGAATTTATTGAGCATGGAGGGAAGGAGCCACTCTAATTGTCTATGTTTTTCCATGTGGAATTCAAATGCTCAAGGAAACATTTGTGACAATTAAACTATTTTCTGATTGTAAATCATTATTCATCTAAACTTACACTTGTTGGGCTTTTGGTGGGCTTTTGTTGGGCTTTTGTTCGTTTGGGGAGGAACATTTTTACTTTTCCTAGTTAAACGTTCACTTGTCCACTGAGGTGTAACCAAGCTAACATAGATCATGAGTAGCAAATACAAGAATATAAGTGTTGTTTGACTGGGCCACACCAGAGGTCCATCCAGCTGAGTGTTCTGTCTCCAAGAGTGTCAGTAGCAGATATCCAGGGACAGCAGCAAGAACAGGGCAAGTCTGGAGTAATATTTCCCCAAAATACAACCTCAGTTCCCAGTTATTTGTAGTTTATGAAGTATTCTAGTTTGGAACTGCTTTTTTTTTATGTGTGTGTTCACATACGTTCAATAGAGTTGTGTTTCATTTCTCTAGAGAGCAGTACTGTACCTTTTGTCAGGTGTCTCCTGCTCTCCTCAGTCACTCCTCACAGAAGCTGTGCCCTACTTAGAATCATAGAATCTTAGAGTAGTTAGAGTTGGAAGGGACCTTGAAGATCATCACGTTCCAACCCTCCTGCCATAGGCAGGGACAGCTCCCACTATATCAGGTTACTCAAAGACGCATCCAACCTGGCCTTGAACACTTCCAGGGATGGGGCCTCAACAACTCTGGGCAACCTGTTTCAGTGTCTCACCACTCTCACAGTAAAGAACGTCTTCCTAATAGCTAATCTGAATCTACTTTCTTCCAGTTTAAAACCATTACCCCTCCTCCTATTGCTACAGTCACTGATAAAAAGCCTCTCTCCACTCTTTCTGTGGGCCTCCTTTAAGTACCAGAAGGCTGCTATAAGGTCTCCCCAACCCTTCTCATCTCTGGCTGAACAACCTCAACTCTTTCAGCCTGTCTTCACAGGAGAGGTGTTCCAGCTCTTTGACAGTTCTTCTTCGCCAGACCTGTTTCCAGCTGTTACAGCCTTGTGGAGGCAGAGAGGCCAGAACTGCCTGCACTGTTCCAGACACCACCACCACAGGCTGTATGATGGCATAATTGTATGTACTTTTTGTCCTCTGTTTCCTATCAGTGTGTAACATCTGATTTATTTTCTTCACTGCTTCTGCACATTGAGATGGTGTCTCCATGGAAGTGTGTATAGTGACGCAAAGATCTCATTCATGATAGTGGGCCTTGGGGCCCACCACTGAATGGGTAAAACTAGAATTGCTTTTTCTTTTATGCATTATTTTACACTTACCTACATCAAATATCTTTTGTTTACTCAGTTACTTAAACTTGTCAGGTCCTTGTTCAACCATGAAGAGGCCCTTGTCCTTACCACCCTAAATAACTCACTATCTTCAGTGTACCTGTCACCTCATTATTCATTCCTTTTTCCATATCACTTATGAACATGTTGAATAGCACAGGCCAGAACACAGATTCTGCAGGATTTCACTCATGACTTTGCTCCACCTTTCATTCCTAACCTTTTCTTTCCTATCTTTTAATCCGTTATTTAGTCATGTCAGAGTTTTGGTTCTCATCCCATGGCAGCTTTGTTTCTCTAGCAGACATTGTTGAGGAAACCTTGCTGAAAGCTTTCTGAATTTTCAAGAAGGACAAAACAGCTGAACCTTCCAGATCTGCTTGCTTCAAAGGACTAATATGAAGGCTCATATCTGTAACCACTGAACATATTAAACAAAATATGGAGATATTTTTTTAAAATTGAGATCACTTCACACATAATTCTCCTTCCAGCGACCAGCTCTGCCATGTCTGCTTTGTCTACTTAGCTGACAGAAGACAGTGATACTTATCCAGCCTCAGCAATATCCTTTCTGCTAATCCAAATTATATCAAAAGCTTGACTGTTGTTTTAAGCCGTGACTTTTTTTTTTATTTGTTTGATTCTGTATAAGGCAATTGATAGCACAATTGACCCGAGGTCAAGAAGTGTGCTGTTTTGTTGTTTGAATGATACCTCCTGGCAAATAATCATCTTTTGTGCGTGTTATTTTGGCCATGAAACACAGCCTGCATAAAAATCCTCACTGAAGTCAGCTTTGAAAATACACATACCTCATTATAAACATGCACTAGGCTAAAATATTTTTGACATGTCTATCCACTCAGAAAGTTATTAAGAAATATTCAGTTTGATATTATTTGAAATGAGGGAAACACTGAAGTATGAATATCAGGAGTTTTAATCAAAATTCCATTGGGACTTCAATTTGGGATTGAAGTTATACAAAATATTTGCATCTGAAGCAAAATCCACAAATATTTGGATTTTCATCAGTTCTGCTTGGATGCAAAACTGTCAGACACTGCAGTTTTGGCAGTCAAAAATTGCTTTTCCTAAATGTTAACTGCGTTTCCCACCCATTGGAAAAATTGCAGAAGACCCAGGGGGGCTTCTAACCCATATAAAGCCAAGTGCCAAAGAAAAGAACTTCTCCAGGGGTTCCTTGTTTCTCCTCAGGGGTAGTCTGTCACCTCCAAACCTATGCTTCATTTTCGCGGAGGAATAATTCCTTATGGCAACTTTCCATGATTCTGCCTTGGAACAGGGCAATTCCCAGCAGCCGCAGATGCTGCAGTCTTACAACTTTGTTTAAACATCTGCTTAGATTAAGAAAATATTAGCACAATGCTGGGCACAATGGTCTTTCCATAAAAGGACTTTAAAATGTCCATGTTCACGAAGTATTGTTTTCCCCAGCACGCAGGGGAGGGAACTGATGGCAGGTGTAAAATTTCAATGTGTGTGTATATTTTTCCAAAATCCTTATGAGGACTATGTCACAAACTTGTGTAATAGCTTCAGAGATGCAAGAACCTAATTCCTGATGATTAATGTTTTGAGACTTTATTGCATGACAGAGATACTGACTCATTCTCCCTTCTCAACTTTTCTCACATATAAGATCTATCAGCAAAGTCATCAACTTTTACGTAGTTTTATTAGCTCAAGATATCTTTTTTTTACAACAGTAAATTATTTAGTGAAGAGTGTTAAGCAATTAACAGGGGAAAACCCACATGCTTTTCCTCTTTCTGTTTTTCGTCTTTCTAAGACCTACCTTGTTTATACTCACTTTGTTTCTAGACATCTAGAAAGTACATCCCACTTACAAATAAAGCTTAGAAATTAATTTGTTATTTTGAGTTGATCCTTTCAGCAAATGATTACATAAATGTACACTGGTTGTGAGATTTGCTCATGTTAGCTTTGTGCTGTGACTACTATTGCAAGAACTTTTTTCTCTTCATTCACACCTCGGGCTCTGCAGCTGACTAAAATAGGAAACATTCCTGCCTCCTGCCTGACATGACGACTCCTGAAACTGTAGAGTTGTTTCCAAGATGATTATTCAGGAACTTGGTGCAACTGTGTGTGCATTAACACCCCTCCTTCTCTGAAAACCTTCTCATTGGCACAAACACGCTCACATGGGAAAGGAGGGGGGAGGCAGAGTTTAACCACGCCAACATCTGTATCTAAAGAAATACTCCTGGCTGGTGCATGGATGAGCTATTTCACACTCACCTCTCCCCTGCAATGTCAGTAGAAGAATAAAGTAGTGATATTGCGCAGCAGAAGAAACAACGTGAAAAAGCAAACATATAGATCCCTCCCATATACACAGCAGATCAAGGCAAATCCAAAGTTGTTGCACTGAATTTAGCAAGGTTGCATTCTTGCCAATAAACAGACTTTATTCCTTTTTTTTTTTTTTGAGGAGCTACTCAACAATGTAAAGGTTTTATGTTGAAAATCAAACCTTACTCTCACTTGTATTTTAACTACAAGACCGTCCCTCCTGCTAAAAATAAGTTGACCCTGGCCTGAGCAAAGTATTGGACTGAGTTTTGTGTTAGTAATGAAATCTTATAGCCAGTAAAGTTTTAAGTTTCATTGTGAACCTTTCACTCTGTTCTAACTTCATAATTCTTTGAAAGCCTAATGCTGAAATATTTTTCCTTATCAGTTCATGTGTTTGGGTATGTATGTGTAAATATGTATATGTACTCATATAAAATAATAACAAGTTATATATGTAAACATAATATATATAATATGAAGGCAAGATTGTGTGGATATTGGTATGAAATAGAAATTACTACATTACTCATCACTGATAAAACCATGAATGCTTTTCTCAAATGAGTGCAAATACAATGTTTCAGCCAAGCAAAGTTAGTACAAGATTAAGAACATTATAATTAGATATAAAAGTGGGAGCTGTTAATGGAAGTTTCACTTCAGTCGTTACTATAACAGTCACAACTGTGGCAATGTGTTTATTTCAGCACAGATAAGTAAATATACAGGCCTGTTTTGCTGCTCATGAGTCACACCAAGTGAAATAATAACTATTCACTTTATGTTAACTCCCATGATATTGATAACAACCCAATTCTGTGTCAGTATGGAGGGGAGCATAGCTCAATTTTTTGTTAAAAAAAAAGGCAAGAAAGAGAGGGAAAGACTGGCCCACACCTATTCTTAGTTATACTAAGGCTCTTTGACGTCTTTGACAACAGAAAGGAATTTTAACTTTGCTGGAATTACGAATCTCCTCTGCTTTCAGGTCTGTAAAAAGGCATGGAGGACCAGCAAGAGTCAAGGCCTGCTTTAAGAACAGAGGCCGCTAAGTTGTGTTGCCAATATTATTTTACAGTGCCAGAAGAATTAGCCCTCAGCTGATGTTCAAAACACTAAGGTTTTAGATTTCTGAACAGACAGTTGTGCACCTCCAGCACCAAGAGCAAAATGTTCCCGAGTGTCACTTCAGGAAGAGAAACAGAAAGAGCTCGTGTTCGGTCCAGCCAAGTTTAGAGGGTGTTGCTCCAGGCACAGGTATAAATGTCACTCTGTCTGACGGATAGCACCTTGCAAAGCATTGATAGAAAAGCACTGCCTTTTCCAAAGAAACCACAGGGCTGGAAGGAGCAAGTCTTGGACAAATGACAAGCAGTTACAGTGCGCAAGGGCTGCCATGTGTCGAACATGATGCCTGTGCATACGCAAGGAGATCCAGGGGAAGTCAGAATCATTAGCATGGTGACTTCAGAAAATATTAATCCCACCTAATTATAGACATCTTGCTACAGCTGACCTGGGCTTCCTAGGTGCCCTTTGTAATTCTGGGAGAGTTAGCAGTGCTTGTAGAAAGTAATTTATCTGACCTGATTTACATGTTTTCTTTGGGAAAAAAATAGGAATGGAAACCTAGGCATTCCAATTTTCTGCCATGGGCAGTGTTGTAGATATCTATGAAGAATATGTATAAAGCCTGTGTATGTGTGCAGACTCCAGTTTTTGATAAATGGTGGCTGCTCAGTTCATCATTCCCAGGCTGCCTTCTTGGTAGAGCTTCCACCAAACAAAACGACATGACCCAGGCATGGTGTATTCGTGCATGCATGTTATATGCACATTTCGCTCTATTTCTACATTGTTCCGTCCTCATTCCTGCCTTACACACACACACACACACACACAAATTCTGCCCCTGAAGGTATCCTAGAAGGTGCAGGAAAGATAACGACAGTGGTGCAGCTGAGCCTTAACCTTGATTGTTCAGAGAACCACTTTCGTGTGTCCCTTTGATCTCCAGTTTAGATGTCTTGTTAACTAAAAAGGGCAGGAGCAGGAGCAAAGGTGCTTTCTGCTCCAGAATTTTACATAAGAAAAATGTTCCTTTCTGCCTCTAACTACTTTTCCATTCATGTTTGCCGCTTATATTGGTTCTTAGTTAAACATGGGATCCTGGATAAATGTTTTTGAATTCTAACTCTGAACTTTTTCAAGCATCATGATAGACAATCACATTCTTATGAAAGATGCAGCATGGTTTGAATTAATTTTTTCAAGCATCAATATCTCAAAGCTTCAAAATATTTTTCTTTAACAATGTTAATCATCAAAATAAAAAAAAAAATCTCTGTGTTCACTGAAGCCTAATTGTTTGCAAAGATTGTAAATCACCACCAGTTAGAAATCTGTCTTTTAATAGTTTTTTTAAAAAGTCCTTTGTTTCCCTTTTTTTGCCACTTTTTATTTGTGGCAGAAGGTATATGGAAGTAATGAACAGCATGTTCAAGTGAAAAAAGCAACAAGGCTGACAGTTTTTTGGGCAAGATTCAGCTCAATGGGATTTCAAGTGGCAGAGATTTAGAAACCCGCCCAAATCAAGGCTGATGGGGGAGAGACAAAGCAGTATCTGCTGAAATGCATTCACTTTTCCAAGACCTAGATGCTTTACATTGCAAAAGATCGCAAAGTGCAGTGCTATGCAAAAATTTTCCATTTTACCTCGCTAGGAGAAGACAGCACTACTGCCAGCTAGTAATATACCACATCAAATATACTTTTTTTAATATGAAACCCCTTTAACATAACTTGGTCTTAACACCTGGTGCATAGAAACAGCAAACCCGAGAACAACAAGATCTTAAGAACATGTGGACAAAATCTGCTCATGTGCTGGCATTTTAATTATGTTTGCCCTGACCCTTTTCCCATGTTCTATAAAACAGACCAACAGTATAGAGGGGGTGGGGGGAACCCCACCTCGGTAGCACCACCTCAGCTAAACCAGATGAGTGCCGTGCTCAGGATATTATTACCAAATAAAACCAAACCAAAACAAAAATATACTGGAAATGAATAAGGAAGCTGAAGCCGATACTTAAAATACTAGTGTAAAGAGCTGTCACATAGTTCCTCTTAATAGTTTCAAGGACACCTTCCTTTGGCTTTTAAGCAGGGTCACAGGCAGTGTTACGTGCTTTTATGGAGTCAGACCATTTCTCTTCCCATCCTCCATGCAAAAGGCGAGTGGGGTGAAACGGATTACAGGGATTACAGATGCTTGTGATCGAACACACCACTGAATCGGGGGAAGCAGCCTCTGAGGTGATGAATTCCAGCCCCTAAATTCAAACCTGAAAACAACCCAGGTGGAATTATTCCACGTGGAGCCTGAATGAAAAAGCCAATGTTTGGCGTAGCCAGGACCCTGTGGACGGCCAGGGCACCTCCCCGGGCATGAGCACTATGTGAGGAACCCTGCTAGTAACGTGCCAAGGAGGGGTTGGCGTCACTTTTTTAATGGGGAAATTGTACTGCACACAAAATGATATGGCACTGCAAATTCTCCAGGGAGCCAGCTGACGTTGCCCAAGTGAAGGTGCTTTTTCTTCGTGTTTGAGTACTTTAATAGTCAAAGCTTAATCTATCATTGATAGCGCTGCTTTCTGCTGCTGGCAATATTTATTTTCAAAAACTAATTAAAACAAGCTGGTACACGCTTTTCTCTCTGAGTCCTATCATTTAACAGCTGAATGAGGTTTTACAGATTGCATCGAGGAATATGAAAATCGATAACTGAAGAACAGAGCAGGGAAGGCTTATTTTCTCTGATGGTAATACTTGAACTAGTCACGATGAAGGACTGAGCAGAGCATGGATTCACTGCCCTGAGCCTCTAAACAGCAAGAAAAAGAGAAGGTTAGCTGCACCCCAGTGACCCAAGCCACAGCTATCCATAACACCTTGTTCAGAGCAGTAGAGAAGAAGTGGCAAATGCCTGAGCAGCTCTGGGAAGTGGTTTGGGGTACCAGTAGACTCCTCAGGGATGATCTGAGCCTATTGCAAAAGGACAGGCTGTTGCCAACCGTTGTAACGACAATTTGCTCCCAGACAGATATTACTGTAATATCCATGGTCTCCCTGCTCTCTACCCCATGTTGGCAGGAGCAAGGCAACACCTCTTGGCCTGATCCTCAGAGAAAGCAGTTACCTGCCCTTACCACTCTGCTGCACCATTCTTGGAGCATGAATCCACAGCTGCTCCAGTATTAACACAAAACACATAAGCTCGAGCGGAGGAAGGAAGCTGAAGTGGCAGGGACTATGACAGATGTTGCGAAATGTCAACTTACTCATAACAGAAAGTCAGGCAAAGCTTTTGAAAGCTTTTTTTTTTTTTTCGCCTCCCCCCCCCCCCTCCTTTTTTTTTTTTTTTAATGTGCAGACTTCAAAGCGATGAATTGTGGCATCTGTAACAGCTACCAAACCGTGCCAGTTGAAGCCAGTGGAGCACAGTCTACAGTGATAGAATGCAAGTCATGCAATTATTCGAGTTTGCAGTCCTGGTTTTTGAAACAACATATGGTCTGCAGCAAGGAAGCCAGGATATTTTAAAAGAGCTCCTACAGGGTTTCAAACTTTGATTTTACAGAGGTGTGGGAAAAGAAGCAGACTCCATTCAAGCTCTGATATTTAAATACATGTGTTGTCGTTTTTCTTATTGAAGAGAGCTGTGCTGCGCTTTTACATATGCAGAGTGTATTCTGGGTTTCTAAGGAGCAGGCAGTAACGTATAGGTATTTCACACACTTCCTCCTTTTTGTTGACATTTAGGGAAACAGGGTGCAGTACTGGGCTCTTAGTGAACAGCAAGTGGCCTGAACAGCTTTAAAAAAAAGTCTAACATATCAACGTGAGAAAATTCCTGTTAATTGTCGCTATGAAACTGTCTATCAGAGTATTCTCAGTCAGTGATTATTTGAAGCTGAAGCCCTGTTGTCAATCAAAGTGAGGGTCTATGAGGTCTCACCAGGACCTACAGGCATAAATCCCATGACAAAATGGTGCGAAACGCTCCGGTTGAAACATCTGTCTATCAGGTAAAAATCGGTGATGAGGGTCTGTGCTGTGTCCTTACCTGTTCACTCCGCACTAAGGGCTGCCAGAGTTGACAGGCAAGCCTAGCCCAGTTGTGATACCATGTGATGTGTGATACCATGCACGTGTATCGATTATTTATATGTGCAGATATCCCTTCGGTCTACTCATTCCCTCTCAACCATGAAGGCTTCTGAGTCCAAACGCCACCTTTTAAAAGATGTGGATCTCTAAATCAGGCTCCTGTGTCAGTGCCTGTCCCCAGGACACGGTCTTTCTCAGATTTGGTAGCTATGTTTGCTTTGATGAAAAGAAATCTAGTAGCTGCTCTGTGCCTTTATCTTACAGCTAGCTACCTACATCCTTTCAAAAGCCCTTATCATTCCTGGATTTTGAAAAGCTAATCCTGGACATAAAGCAAGCCTTACAGAAAGCATAAAAAAATCAACACTAGGCACAACCACAACAATGGTATAAGATGTTTCTGTTTATTAGATGAATTATAACTCAGTTTCCAATGTCACTTTTTTATTGTCTGCCTTTTAAATCTATTTTCTTCAGTACACATTGCCCAAGGCTAAGCTCCCAGGAAGTGTGGGACACCTTCCCTAGCTTTCAACACCAGAAAGTATCCCTGTCACATCTGGTTTGAACCCACACCTGACACAAATCAGAGCTCTGAATAGTAACTCCTGCAACAGGTCCAGATTATTTGGCTGAGCTGCAGCTGCAGCAAAGCCCTTTGACCTCAAATACAAAGAAATATATTAAACCTATTCTGAAAAGTTGACTGGGTTAGCTTCAGAGTGTGAGATCTTAAGTACATATTTTTCATGAAGAGGAAAGAAACATCAGTCAGCTCAGAAAACTGGATTTGTTCTCATCAGCAGCCAGGTGCTGATGCTTTATGGGACTACCCAAACTCTTTACCGCAAGGTTGTGTAGGCTTTCACCAAGCCTCCCTACTTGCTACTCTCCATCTCCGCGCAGCCTCCTCCTACGTGCATTATTATATTGGTCCCTGAACTCTCTCCAATTTAGCAGGAGTCATCATCTATGAAGCTTCAGCAATCTTCTACTCCATGACCTTGCTTGAGTAATCCAGAAAAAGTTGTGCAGGAGGGGAGGACCAAGCAGACCAGTTTTCTTCTGAGAGCTGAGAGGGCCCAACCACTCTGCTTTATGTTAGGTCCTTACTGGGAGATGCAGATGCTGTCTCAACTTTTCTTCTGGTCTCCCTGGCATCTTCTCACAAGGGAAGATTGAAGGAATTAAATACATATGGCTCGGCTACAGCATCAGTGAGGGAGGCTATGATAATGCTTTCTAATATCTGAAGTATATAAAAGTCTATGAAATAGTGGAATTATTTAGTCTCATAGAGAATATGTAACTATCAAGAATGGGATAGTAATTATTGAAGCGCTCAATGCAGGAGTGTTTCTTAACATGAAGATCTACAGCTTATGGAATCATCCCTAAAAGAAAGTTATCAGCAGCAAGGTCTCAATCAACTGTAAAGCAAACAGCGTGTGTTATTACTGACATAGAAATGAGTTATCTGATTTTGCTCAGGCCCCCAGGAGCCTCTAGCGCACACAAGTTTTGTACAGAACTGCCAGGTATTTGGGAGGTCACTCCCCTATCGACACTAAATCACTACTTTTTAAATTGTGCCCCCATTCTAACAACTTCACACCTGTTTCTGAACCACCAAAGTTTTAACTCATACTCCTGTGTAAGAAGCCCTCTTGCCTGACGTAGTGTGTTTGGGTGTGTTGATAAATCTCATCTGCTGCAAATTGCTGCAGAGAAGGAATGGGAAAGAATGAAATGGTTTTAAGTTAAAGCAAGTTCCAAACCATTTTGACAACACTTTGGATTCTTGAATCTGGTCTTACAGCTGCTCTACTCCTGCTTACAAAATATAACCTGAAGGTCTCCATTTCGCAACCTTGGAAAAGACCTGGAAAGGATTAATTTATGTTTGATTCAGTTTTATGCAGCAGACTGATAAGTGCAGAACCTGCTTCTCCTCTCATTACATGCTTAGGAGAGATTTTGATCTCCCAGGAGAATGATGCCACTCGGATAAGGTACTTGAGTGCATCCTTTTTACTGAAGGCATGTATGCAATATGTAGTGTACGGGTAGTTTTGCACAACAGAAATAATCCATTTGCTCATGCATGTAGACAAACTGCCTGTAGCAGACCTTGTGCTTATACAAACTCTCAAGTAGCAAAAAACCCAACAACTACAGCAACAAAAAACTAAAACACAGTCCTTCCAGATGCAAATTTGGTGTGCAGAAGCACACATGTAGTAGTGGAAATCAAGCCCTCATGGCTCCTTTCAACTTCCTTTGAAGTCAGTAGCAAAATTCCCATTGAGTTCAATAAGAACAAGAGGCGGCCCTTGATCTCGTAAAAAGTCCGTATGAGGTTTTATAAGCTCTTTATACAAAACTTTATTCCAGTTGTATATGAAATACATTTTGACCCTATATCCATCCACAAAACTTTGTGGCTGGTTGAGAATAATGTGACACCTCCACTCTGTCCAGCCAGTGACTGTCACTCAAAGCCCTGGTTGTGCAGATGTAGCAGGGATTCCAGGATACCTGAGCAAGTTTTGCTTTTCAGAGAAGACCCACTAAAGAGAGGATGACAGCTCAAGTAACTTGCGTCCAGCTATTCAGGAGCAGGTTAGGTCAAGGCCATTTCTGGCCACTGATCCAGCCTCCCTCATGACATCGGACACATGACAAATGTCCCTGCTAATTCTGCTCAGTCTTGTGGTAGCCTTGGACACAGCTCGTCACAGGGGATTAATACCAAGACTGGAGAACCTGGCACGAGGAGACAGAATTGCATTACAGCAGTTGTGTTTCACTCCTTCCTGATCAAGTCCAGAGAGTGGTGATGGGCAGCTATTCCCTCTGCTTGAGGGCGCTCAGCTGTGAATTCCCTAAGGGATCACTCATGTTGCTTCAGCTGTTCTACATTTATATGAAGTCTCTGGAAATTTGTGAGACAATTTGGGAAAATTATTATACTTGGTGCTTTGTCTGCTTTCCAACTGACTCAGAAACCATGGTCACTGGGCTTAACCAGTACTGACAGCAGTCATGTTTTAGGCAAAAGCCAGCTGGCTGAAAGTCTACCCAGAAAATATGGAAAAGATGGCAAATATAAACACTGGTGGACCTGTCAGCAGCAGGAATCTCAAGATGGTGATTTACACCTGTGTTATCTCTCCATTTTGGGGCACTCAGATCACACTTTACGCCAATCAGGAGAAACTCCAGAGAATCCAGGTAGCTCTGTAAAACTGCTGCTCACAACCTGGGTAGTCTGCTCTAGAGGAAGGAACCCTCTTCTGCATGAATGCCGGGGTCATGAAGTTGCAATACACAAGCAAGCCAACTCAGTCTAGACTATGCAACCCTACACCTCAGCTTAAGAAAAAACACTGCTCAGACTCTGATCCACAGTTTGTACTCTAGGCTTGAAAACATGAGCTTTGTCTACTTGGCCAAGAAGGCCAACAGCATCCTGGCCTATATCAGGAATAGTGTGGTGAGCAGGACTAGAGAAGTGGTCATCCCCTCTGTACTTGATACTGGTGAGGCCACACTTCAAATACTGTGTTCAGTTTTGGGCCCCTCACTACAAGGACATTGACATTCTGGAGCGTGTCCAGAGAAGGGCAACAAGGCTGGTGAGGGGTCTGGAGAAGAAGTTTTACGAGGAGAGGCTGAGGGAACTGGGATTGTTTAGCCTGGAGAAAAGGGGGCTGAGGGGAGACCTTCTCGCTCTACAACTACCTGAAAGGAGATTGTAGAGAGGTGGGGGTCGGTCTCTTCTCCCAAGTAACAAGTGACAGGACAAGAGGAAATGGTCTCAAGTTGTGCCAGGAGACGTTTAGATTAGATACTAGGAAAAAATTCTTCACTGAAAGGGTTATCAAACATTGGAACAGGCTGCCCAGGGAAGTGGTGGGGTCACCATTCCTGGAGTTATTTAAAAGACGGGTAGACATGGTGCTTAGGGACATGGTTTAGTAGTGGTTTTGGCAGTGTTAGGTTGATGGTTGGACTCAAAGATCTTAAAGGTCACTTCCAACCTAGACTATTCTATGATTCTATGACGGGAATTTCACTACACAGCGTACAGCAGGATAGAGGCCAGAAAGAAATTTTGGGTTTACGGTTGATTCAGCTACAAAAAGATGGATGTTTCATTGTTTGAAATATTTATATAAAATAAATTTTCCTGCATCTTCGAAAATTTCCCCATTAAATTGTGCTCAAATACTGAACAACCTACTACAGGAAGACAGATACTATCATGTTAGACATTGAAGTCCTTTGATTATCTGGAACAAAGGCAAACTTTTTGTGGAAAAGTACACATTAGTAGGCTGGATTTATTAAATGCTCGTAATTTTAGCTCAGGTTAAAACATCTGAGCCCTTAACGGGTTCAAGGGCACAGTATTAATCAACAAAGAAAGTTTCTAATCGAATTTGGCCTTGGGAAATTCTCTTATATATTCTTTCTGGGTGATGTTATTGTTTTTGGGGAGCTTATCTACTATCTTGCTGGGAACAACTATCCACTTTAATAAAGTGACTAAAATATTGTAATAAACACACAGCTTATATCAATAGCATCATATTTCCCCACATAGTATTTGTGTGTGGTTTAATTAGATGGAAGGATTACAGGAAAAGTTTGTGTCATAATGATTCTTTAAAGCGAAACCATAGATCAAAGTTCATAGCTGCCAAATATACAACTTTCAAAACAAGCTCAAGTGCTGCTATTAATCATGGCTGCTGGGGGATTTGATGACAAAGATTAAACTGCTGTAAAGGATACTGCTGTGCATCAGATTCTTGCAACTGTCATCAAATAGTCTGCCAACTATTAACAGGTCAGAAGAGTTGTCCAGCATTTACCATGGGTGGCTCTGTCACTGCAGTTGGTGAGGCTGTCTATGCCATGGTGACAACCAGTAACACCCTCCCAGATAGACATTTGTGGGTTGTTATTTTTTACTGTGTGGCTGAAGTCTTAAGGTCTGCCTGTAGAGCAAACAAGAGAGGGAAACTGCCGGACCTCAGCCTCACAGCTCTTTATCCTCCCGGGAACATCGCTTGTGTGGATTATTTTCTCTCTTATTTTCCACTTGGAGTACCTTCCCCTTGCTTACTGCAGGATAAGAGTGCCCACCTGTGGAGCTGAGGTGTTGTAAATTGAGGTGTAGTTTATTTCTCAGCAACCACTCTGTATAGATAAGCCCTCAGAGAGTGCCTCAAGGACCAGCTTTCATCCCACTTGCAATTACGCCAACCCTCTCTCCTTCCACACAGGATCATGTAATATCCCTGTGGGAAGCTACAGCACTCGCTTACGCAGAAACATAATATGAAGGAAGTATGTAAAGCATACTTTGCAGGGCGGGAGCCAACAACCTGTGACCCACCAGCCAGTGCTCTGTGGTGGGTCACCGATGGCCATTAGATGGCATGTAGAGAGTTGTTAACCTGCAGACCTGCAATATGCTGCTGTCGCTGCTCGTATGTAACAGTGTGCTTGAGAAGTGGCCTTTCTGAGGTTCAACTTCGCAGGGTCTGAAACTGGTATCAGAGTTTTGCACTGAGCTGTCAGTGTAACAGATGTGAATGACAGTCTGATGCAACAAGCAACTGGAGATTCAAATCCAAAACCACAGATTTGACTACAGTCTTCAAAGTTTAGGGGAGTTACAGATCTGAATCCAAACTTCACAGCTGCAGCCAGCAATAAAACAAACTTATCTATATAACGGGTTGAATACAACCTATGTTTGAATATCCTTCATCTCTGGGAATGTTTGGAGACACATCTGGCTGGCAATTTTTAAGCATCATCTCATCTTTGCTAATAGTATCTTTCAAAAAAAAAAAAAGAAAAAAGAAAAAAAAAAGAACAGAATGTTAAAGACTTAAAATGGCAGACATTCAACCTTAGATTATTTTAAGTAGTTCAGCCTTTAACTTACCAAACAAAGGCCTTCATTCTACCCAACACTTCATAAGTTAAAGGTACCACGGATCACTTCACTCCTTCATGTAACAGTTCTGTCCTCTGCTGAATGCGAAGATGTGACACCAGACAGACAAATTTTAGACATTTGCAATGGTATATTTTGATGTCTAAAGATTCCTTGCTCATAGACCAGCCTTCATTTGCCTTCTCTTGATTTAAATTTTATTTTCCAAGGCTCCCCTCTTTCCACAAAATAAAAAAAAAATCCTATGGGGCTGAAACACTCATTACTGCAGCCCCCAGACATTTGGTCCCTTTCCCCTCCCACAATGTTCGGGAAATTAATATATCCTTTTCAGTTATAGCAAAGTGAAATAAATGCCTGCTTAGATTAATTGCTTTTATATTCATTGTAAGATGCTATTTAATTACCACCATGAGGATGACTGGATTGCATGGGCTTGGCACGTAACTGGTTCTCCCTGAGAACTAGTCTCTTAACATAGCTTTGGGGTCTGTTTCACACTTGTGAAGCTACATTTCTGTGTAGGATTACTAGAACCACATAAATGGCATTTGCTCACACGCCTTTGTGTGGCACTGACACCGCCCTGCCTGAGTATGGGGCAGGTAATCTGTCGTGCACGCTGTGTCAACCAGGCATTTATCATACGCAAACAGCGATCTCCTTGGTGATATATCAAAGGGTCTTTGCGGACGTCTCTGGAAACATTAGTGCCCATATTGCACTTCAAAGAATAGCAAGACTATCCGGGAACATTTCCCTAAATTGAGACCCATTTTTCTGGTTTTCTGGTTTCTGCCATCTTACATTTAAATATGGCATCTGGTTTTCTTCTTACTGAGAACCATATACTGAGCATAGTAACCAGGAAAGGGTGGGGAGGTGTTTTCCTTTGGGTTAGTGAAAAATATTGCCCGAGGAATGGAAACACTGCTTTGATTGTGATACGGCCTCTATTTTTATTGCTTTTCTCTGTAAAATACAATACAAACATTGTGGGAAATATATAGTCAATTATCTGCAGTGGAAGGGAATATACCATCCATCGGCAAGGCATCTGGGGGAGGGAGCACCGAGATCCATCCTTGTCTTATCTTTCAATGTGAGACAGACTATGGCTCAAAAACCACAGATGCACATTTATTTTTTTTTAAAAAAAAGAGCTTTTGAAACGCAAAAAGCCGATTATCCACCCGAAAAACAGCACAAAGGGCCAGAAGACCATCCCTGAAAACAGTACGACTACAGCTGCTGCATGGGTAAAGCACTCAGCGACAGAAAGAAGGATGGGTCAGGGTCTGAAAAGGTGGCATCCGTAAAGCCCAAGTCAGCGGCAACATTGCCACTGGCCACAGTGGAGTCCAGGTTTCCTCCAATATGCTCTAAATTTACCCTTGGCTCTGTATTATAGCATCCAAATAAAACCCTGTGGTGCGCGAAGGCACAGCATAGTCAAAGTGGCCACAGTGCTGACACAGGTTAAGTCTGTGCTGGGGCTACACTTAACGTTCACAGCAATAGTCCAGCTTTCGGGTAGCTTTATCCTTCTTGACTAGCCTTTGATGTCCATTCTCGTTTTAGGCTACAGACTCCTGGAAGAGGTGCACTGAGATATATTTGGATAGAATTGTGGGGGCCATCACAGTACCTGTGACATTTCAAAAGTGTATGGTGGGACCGATTTGTGCTATCTGCACTTCTCCTGCCATTCCATGTTGCAGAATTGGAGCCCAAGCTCTTGTCTTGAAACCTGGCATTACCTCCAACGTTTAGAAAGGCCACAAAGGAAAAATGCGGAAACTTATCCAGCTCCTGGAGCTGTAATGTTCATTCTGATGGAGGGGATGATGCGAGATACTAACTATTTAAAGGTCATAAACCTCTGAACAGAAGGTGACAGGCAAATAAATTTCAGGAGAGCATTTCTATTTGCCCACAGTATTTGTATTTTCCCGATAGCAGTACTGATCTTCTGATTTACTGATGCTTCTTAAAAACATTTACTTTATGGACTTCACATTCTAAAATTGAGGCGAAGATCATGGCTGACACTTGGTAGGATTACTTATTTCACTGTGGGTAATGAGGCTTTGCTGTATAAGTATACTTCAGGGTAATAACTACAGTGGAGCAAGTACTGACCTCTTCCCCTGCAAACCCGTCCGCTACTTTTGGAAGCAGAGAGCTTAAAGGAGGGGAGCAACTGGAGCAGTGACGATATTTCAAGAAGGGAGAAGCCTCCAGCCGGCCTGCAGCAGGTTATGTACGGCAAGGAATATTCCTGTGCAAGGTCTTTTCAGATTAAAAGGATTCCGATTTAATATAAACAATAGATAAAGCTATCACTAATTCAGGCCCATAACTTTCTCCAAGGATGTCCAGAAGATTCAGATTCTCATTTGCTGGCGCTGCTCTGTCTGGGCTCTGGGTACCAAACGAAGATAGTTTTATGGCCAGTTCAACACTGGTTTGCAAGAATACACGGTGACTGCATAGGACTTCTGCTGTTTTGGGTAACAAACACCTTTTGAGAGCATGAACATCGCAGCACTGACAAAAAGCATTTAAAGCAAGTTAAATTCTCTAGAAATGTTATTTCCTA
This sequence comes from Vanellus vanellus, assembly GCF_965231255.1. Classification (NCBI taxonomy): domain Eukaryota; kingdom Metazoa; phylum Chordata; class Aves; order Charadriiformes; family Charadriidae; genus Vanellus; species Vanellus vanellus. Next base: position 89,696,054 of record NC_138907.1, on the reverse strand, counting down.
GTGAAGCAAGTCAACGCCTATTAAAAGTGCGTGTCATCTTGGTGTGTTAGTGTTTTGAATAAACTGGGTAACTGAGGAATATGGTGGAACATAAGTCAGAACATGAATTTTCCTGTAGTTTTGCATATATTAAATAGACATATCAACAACTTTGTGTTAAATGCAAGGCAAAATATTGAATCTGAGGATCACATTAACGAAGAGCTCAACTGGCAAGTCAATATATTTTGTCAGCTGAAGTGCAGTCAGCCCACAAAGGCTAACCATTACTTCATTATGATAAACTGATATTAAAACTTGGACTTCGAAATAAACTTAAACATTAATGTCATGACAGTTTGACAGTGTATTCAGAAGAGTGCAACAAAATAGTGATTTCATTTGTGAAGTTGCTACATAAACCTTTAAAAGTAGCTATTCTTCAGCCTTTTTAAACACACTTCTATACAGACCAATTAGATATATTACCTTTACAGGAAAAATATACCCACAGAACCTGTGAGCTACTTCTGACAATGGTTGAAGTTCTTTCTGTTGAACTGCTCGTGGTACAGACTTGCTAACATTAATGTAAACACTGTTCATGATTTTAAAGTTTCTCCTGTTGTCCTCTGTTGAAGCCCTCTCAGAGTCCGATTGTGCTATTCCAAAAAAGGCTCTTCTCTTATTAAAACCAGACGCTTTCATTCTCTCTCGAGGCCTGATATTTATGATCAAGCATTTCATGCCTACTTCTCTTGCCCTAATTCTGGTCATTTGCAACAATGCTGGTGTTAAGTGACTATGAAACCCTAGTCTCTAAAGTAATCAGATTTTCAGGCTCTGTGCCCTATGTCACATGGAATCATTTATTGCAATACAATAGGAAATAAGGCCACTACGCGTAACAGTATTTCTGGAGGGAGAAATGTTGCTCATTGCTGAGTAACAGTATACCCAGCTGATTATAGGTTGTAAATTGTGCCTTAGGAATCGGTGGATTTTTGCATTTAGAGTAAGCAGAACAGAGAGGAAATGACCCAAGTAAGAGCGCAGAGAGAAAATATGCAGGGTAGCCAGCTCCCGTTCAGGTACCTGGTCACGTGGAAGTACTAACTTCCCAGGTCTGGCTGGTATGGGGCAGCTGAACTGGTCTTGGCAGCTGGGATGAACTGGGCTATGAGGAACCAGCAAGGCTTCACGCTGGCTAATGAGCCCGGCAAGCTGTTCGGTCCGCTCTTCCCACAGGAAAACCTCACAGCTCTGCCATCAGCTTCAGCATCTCCTCACACCCAACGCCTGTCGCGACCTTTGCATACAAGTACCAGAGAGGTTCAACAGCAGATGATTAAACTGAACCATGTAAGAACTGTGGACTAGTTGGATCATTGCAGCGTGTTGTATTAAGTCATTGAATTTCAGAGCTCACCTTAGAGACACTTCCTTTGGTCTTGCTGAAGTTGTAGAGAAACAAAAAAAAGGCCCAAGCCCCTCAATTTTCCAAATGTAGTAAAAAGTGTTTGAATACACACTTTAATATATTTTCTGTGGCATTTTTGTAAAATACAGATATATAATTATAGATATAATGCATATATAGCATTTACTATATTGATAAAAAGCTAGTCTTTTCACAATGACACACCAGTAATTATTTACAATATGATTCAAATTTTAAGGAACAAATGTTTCAAACAATATTGTGTGGTTATATGATAAGAATAATTTGAGGAAAAATAAGAGACCAGTTCTAAAGATTCCCAGACGATAAAGTACAAACTCTTGCCAGGAGCACCTCTGTGAACGTCCATGCACAACCTTTTTTTTTTTTCCCCTTGTAGGAACATGCATGATTTAGCTCTTCCACATTTCTACCTAGTCACAGCCCTTAAGATGACACGGATAATTATCCTCAACCTTTTTCAAATACAGAGTAATTGTATCATTCTTCCCTTTTAAAGATTTGTCCAACTGCAACATTTCAAAGTTTTGGCTAGAGCAGGAATTACTCTACACAAGTTTCTTGTTAATTTAAACCAACAGAGCTATGACGATTTACGTAACTGAAAGTTTGTCCACCTTCTACACATCTTAGAACCATTTCACAAGTTCTTAGTGTGAGGTTTTTGAACAGTTTTTTTTTGCATCGCAGGTCTTTGCTACAAAAAGACACTGCAATGCCAAAAGTACTGACAGACCTGAAGCACACAAATGCTCTTTGTTATCCTCATATATGAACACTACCTAGCCGTTCATCTGTAATGTACTGTCCACAGTACAGCAGATGTAAAGATTACCTTCATCTTTAATGTACTGTCACCATTTACTGTGAGGCAGAGAAGTGCTATTATCACACTTTACAGAAGAAAAACAAAATAGATATAGAAAGGCTGAATGAATTGCCCAAGGTCACTTGGGAAGTTTGTGACAGCAAAGAAGCAAAAGCCACATCTCCCCAACTGCAGGCTCATCATCCTGTCTTTCCAGCTTTGAATGAGAACTTGCTACATGTGTTCTTTAACATAAACAAATATGTATCTAATAGAAATGAAGCCTTCTCCAGACACAGGCCTAAAGACTGCTGTGGTTTCTCTTCTAATCCCAAATAATAAGAAGAGATAGTGAGAGGGCTGTTTCTGCATGCACTATCTCCGACCCACTGATGAAATACTAGCTGGGATGAGTCTTTCTTGAAGTGGGAGCAGTTAAGCCCACTGTTTGCCAGAAAAGACGTAGGAACTCTTGTGAAACACAACAATCCACCCTCACCGAAAAATCTAACACAGAAAAATGTAAAATCTGAAAGGCCTTATTCTCCTTCCATGCTGACCAGGGAAGCATTTTCAACTACATTTGTACCCACTTCAAAATGCCTTTACATCACCTGCACAATATAAAGGAGGCTTAGCGTTCTGCTGAAGATGACCCAGTCTCTCAAGCATTAAATTCTGTTCTACAACCTCCATGCTTCAGCTCTGACAGGCGGGCAGCTGAGAGGCAGCTTTCACAGCGGGACTGATGTGCAACCAGGGATGTGCAGGTGCAGATGAGGCCAGAAATTTCACCACAACAACTGTCTCTCCATGTCCTCATCACTCTGGAGAAGCCTGGTCAGGAGCAGGTTGTGATCTGTGTTCTTACAAGCACCAGTTAAAACCAGAGCTGGGAAGGAAGGGAAACTCTCCAGTTCCAGGGCAAAAACTGACTGAGAAACAGAGCAGCAGTAACCTCATGACAGAAAGGAGTAAGAGGAAGACAGATGGCTCCCTGGAGGGAGGGACATAGGCTGTAGGTGTCATGCTGGAGCATTCAAAGTAAACTATTAAAGGAATTTTGCCTATTGTAATCCTGGTCCCATTTTGGCCATGTTACAGGGAGGCAGCTGCGACAAAGTTCTGCTTCCAGCACTTGTGGGCAAACTGGGTCATCTGCTTAATTGCTACAGGCGACGTATTTATGAGATACTGAGGATAGAGGACCTTTTGCCCTTATTAAAAAAAAAAAAAAAAAAAAGCAAAACCCAAACCCAAAACACAACACACACACAAAAGGGTAAAACCAATAATGGAATTTCTCATCCTGTTCACTTTTTTTCCTTTAAAAAAAGTAAAAATACAAAAACAAAGATACATTAGAATATCCTACTGTCCAGTAAATGTCTTATAGATATTTATGGAGGAAAAAATGCATCAAGCCCTTCCTTTGACAAAAATGAAGCACCCCAAAGTTCATTCTATACCAAGGAATGCCGCTTCTTCTGCTGTTGGTTTAAATTACTCCTATCACCACAATTTGAATATGCATTATTTGTCTTCAAATACCTAAACATAAATCTAGACTAATGCTGAAAAAAAAATAAATCCGAGTAAGAATGCTGTGCTGTTGATAAGCTAAAAACAGCATATCATGAGAAGGCAAACTAATCTTTCCGTTTACTTTGCAAATAATCCATTAGCTAAACTTCTATTTTCGGCTGGATGCTTGATGCTTAACACTTAAAAGTCCAAATACCCTTCATATCCCTTATAACAGAGAAGAAACTTGTAAAATACCTTTGGTGCATCAGCTTATCATTGTATGAATGTTTTAAAGAAACTCACTAGTACCATAGGAAATGTAAGTGGGCTTGTTTGTGTTGTTTAATACTCCAAGTGTCATTTCATTCTTTAAAGGGGTTAGAGCAGAGGAGGGGGAAAAGGGAGGAAGTCTTACTTAATTTGTTGCATATGTCCCAACGTGTTATACAACTAAGTGTATTATACCAGAAAACTAAAGCAGTCTGCGCCGCAACAAACTCTGTGTAACTCAAAATAAGAGAATAATCTGGCCACAAGCAAGTCAAAAATTCAGTGAAACTTCCTCTCATATCATATATACACACACTTCACAAGCTACATCGAGTGTCCTTTCATATTCCAAAAGAAATACATTGTAGACACCAAACATACTGTACTTTTACTTAAAGGCTTCATCAAACCATATGTGCAGACACTTGAGAAGACGAGAGTGTTAAGCTTCCTAGGGTCCTAGAGTCAAAGAAATTCTGCTGCCCCCCGCTGCTAAGTAAGTGCACTCCTTCCACGGGGGGCAACATCTGCCGATCCGTCATGGTTCCACTTGGCGAGGACCCCAAGAAACTTCCTTGGGAAGAAACGATTTTCTCAGGACTGGCAGCCAGTTTAGGGGATGTGGAAAAGTTATATCCATAGAGCGCACAGGGACTGTGCAGTCTAAACGTGTTGTAGGAGCCTTGGTGGGTTTGATTAGTGGTAAAGGCATTGCTGGATGGGGACGGCATGATGTACTGGAGCTGTGGAGACATCCCTGAAATCTGCATAGATAAGCCAGTCTGCGGGCAGCTGAAGGCATCCCCATCATTGCCGCTCATAGACATATTCACAGTTGTGCTACTCGACACACCGACATAGGAGGGAGTCCTCGGGGGTGCAAATGTCTCACTGGTTTGGTTTGTGAGCCTGTTGTAGGTTTCAGCCAAAGAAGTGCTGTATCTGTTCAGGGTCAAGCCTGAGCGGGCACAAGCTGTGTAGTCAGCCGGAGCAAGGCTACAGAGCTGGCTAGTGTTGGGACTGAGGTGGAAGGCTGGAGATGAGCAAGGGGAACCCGGTAAAAGGTGAGGGTGGGTAGATGGCACTCCACTGCCAGATCCCTGGAGTAAAGTAGAGGAACCTGCATTTCCTGCAAGAGAATATTACAGTGTAAGAAACATGTTGGGAAAGGTTCAGCTCCTAGGTGACAGATCAAGACCTTTGTCTTTTATAATAACCCTTGACATGAAACACGACGCAAATTCATTCAAAAAATGGCATGTACGTGCATGTGCGGGGGGGGGAGGGGGGGGTGTGCCTGTGTGGCTCAGGCATATTTTTCAAGAAACAACCTGTCCAAGAAAGAGAACGTAAGTTATGTTTTTGCACCCATCACAATACTTAGAGCTCCTGCACGAAAGGTTATTTGACACAGGAAGCAAGCTGCGTTGCAGCTAAGACATAGCCAAGCGGGTAGGTACCACATCACAGGAAGCCTCCTTCAAAGTTATGGATTTTGTATTGTATATGCTGTTGCTATACCTCAGGGAGCATTTCGAGCACTGTGCCTCATTCACTGTCAGAGCACCAGGTAAAGAACCAGCTCCTTAGCTCAAATGAGAGAGGTTCAAACAGTTCAACAACTTCAGGAAAGTTCACAACTTCAGAACAAAAAACTTCCAACTTCAAACCAAACAACTTGAGAATAAAACTTCAGAACAACTTCAGGAAAAGTGTAGCCTGAGTGCTGTGCACGGCTGCTTCATTTCCTGAACAGGCAGGTGGAGGTTTAGGTTTGCAGCAAACTGTTAACAAACTGTTCATTTACTGATACCACAACTTTTTACATGACAAATACCAGTGCTGAATGCTTCTGAAAACCTGCTGCTGGCTACAGGTGGAGCCTTTTCTCGGGACTGAAAGTTTCCCAGCTGTAAGAAACACCTCCTCTTCTTAGAGATTATATCTCTATAACAAGATATATATGTGCGTAGAAAAATTTATTTGGGCCTTCTGCAGTCTCCCAGGAGGAAGGCAGTTAACACGGAAGACTCTCCTGTTTGTGACTCACATGAACTATCAAACAGCTTGATGCTGCAAAGAGATACACGCTGTCAATAAGTGAACAGGTTTTCACGAAAGGTGAGGTAGCAAAAAGAAAAATACATTATCAGTGAACTCTGCCTGCTTCTTCTTGCTCTGCTGACAGGCCAAAACAGGCACAAAGCACCATGAGATACTGCCACATTCCAGCAATCCTAGTGTAAGGCATACTTATTTTTCTTCCAGTCTGCATCAACACCTCTGCTATCTGAAGATGGGCACTTCCAGCACTAACAATCAGGACAAATTTCTAATGGGGTCTTTCAACAAGTCTCTAAACTATCCTACTGTCCAAGGTGTAGACGACCGAAGGATGAAGGAATGCAAGGGTGCCACATCCCACCCTCGGAACTTCAACAGGCTCCTTAACCTCGGGCAACAGCAGAAAAGGAAGCTGGAAGTTCACGGCGGCAGTTCCTCTGCTCTCAAACAGTGCAATATAAACAAACAGGGCAATATAGCAGTGTGTCACCTTTCAGTCTTATGCAGTCTGACAAACTGTTTCAGGTCTGATCCTGGCTTCTCGTTACAGGCCTTCTCTATAAGGACCGTCTCCCACTCCCATCTGCCACCCAAAACTTTGCCAGTCCTCATCCAACATATCTGTGACTTGGCACAAAAACTCCTCTTTACTTGCCCACATCAGGCATTGATGCTCAGGATTTTTCAAAGAACTGGGCCCAGGTGAAGTTGATAAAAGTTATTTCTCTGTATTTCCATATTTTCTAGGTTTTTGGTCTGAAGATGTTTAATGACTTTAGAGTATATTATCAAGAAAGCTGGAAATGTGAAGAATCAAGAGCAAGATGTCTGATTTAATTGGGAAATGGATGAGAGGTTTTCTATATGCCGAGGGATGCTTTGTAAACAAAGGAACTCAGAGAATAGTACCGAGACCCCCCTCTCTGTCGAAACAGGCCATGTAAATACATTTCTCTCCCTCACAGCACTACCTCTATGATGAGGAAAGTGGAAGCCAAGCGGTTATGGACTGGGGAGCAGGAAAAAGCAAAATGGAGAGAAGGTCCACTTTATCAAGCTCTAGGATGCAGTTAAAGTTTGTTGGGACTTTTAATGAACAATTTTTGGTCCTTAAGAATTAAGGAGGTTTTCCAAGGCGGAAACCCAATTAAACTTGTCACTATTGATTCATTACTTAGAGGACATTTCTTCTCTCATTCCTTTTTCTTCTCTTAAACACACAAGTAATTTCTACACTGGAGTTCAGAAGTGTACAACAGAAGTCATCTACAAATGATCTCTGACTTGTGTATCTCGCCAGAGCATAACACTAAGAAACAGGTAATTCCGTTCTTAAATAACTGGCATCTTCTTCCACATGAGATCTGATCTATCTTTTATGATCTAACATTTTTACTGCCACAGTGGTTAAGTCAGCATTAGTTTTCTAACTTAGAATGACTCTGATGAGAGGTGATGCCCTGCACTGGGGTTGGTTGATTGCTTTTCCTCTGCAAGTGATAGACTCACCTAGATTTTTGTAAAGAATGATGGGCAAACATTTATCTTCACGTATTTTTGTTTTGAAAGAACACAAAGAAGAAAGGTACCTTGTTTGGGTATCCCAGGTATATCTTCAAATGTAAGTGTCCTCAGTGAAGGTCTCCAGAAGGCATAAGACTCTACCAGAGCTTCCAGTCCCATTCTATTTAGAACAAAACCAACACAGCATCATGAAAGCAAGCTGTATTTTGTCACATTTTTCTGGATACTTTACCTCATAAAATATAGGAATTAGTAATATTTCAGGATTATTTTGCAGTTGAGTTTGCTTTTTAACATCCATGAGATCGCTGCGATCTGCAGTCACTGGGCTGGCAGCATGCAAACAGTTTCCCAGTTCCACAAGTCTGGCACTCAATTTCAGTTTTGGCTTTTTTGGGGTTTGGAGCTCAGGGTTGCACTTGACTGAAATGATGTTGTTTTCCTAGTACAACATTTCCTTGACAGCAACTGCTCTAACTGCCAGAGGGATAATCTCCGATTTCTGCTCGGAACAAAGGTGACAACTTCTGTCAAAACAGGATTCCCAGTCATTACCAATGAGTTGGAAAATCACACAACATGAGCAAGGTATGGGTGTATGGCTCTTTCGCTACTAGAATGTATAAAGCAATGTTGTGTCTTGGTTATTACGTGCTGAGCAAAATGCCTTTAGAAACTAAAAATCTTCTGTCATTTTCTGTCAACAATGCCATGACAAAACAGAAATAACCAGGTAGACAATCATGGCAGAAAGTATTTAGAAGAATCTCTATTTCCTGAAGGTAAAGGCTCATCTGTTTTCTGACAGAATTTTATGAACGATGTACCTCAGAGGTATAATTTTGTTGTTATTTTTGGCTGCTGGGCCCCAAAGGCCTGTTAAGTGTCAGCATCAGGCACGAACCAAATACAAGCGCTTGCCTTTGAGCAGCAGCACTCTGTAAACTCGAATTATGCAAATCACCCAGTTTGAAGCTACCAACATGTTCTGATACCGGTTCTTCCCCATTGCATTTCTAGCAGGGTCACAAACGTATTTCAGGAAACAGTTATAAAGTATTTATTAGCTAAACCTGGACTAAAAAGATAGCCTTCGTTTTCAGCAGCAATGGTGATTTTTCATTTCTAGTTAAAGTGGAGATAAAAGCCACCTCCTGGAGGAGTGTAGTCAAGGCGATAATTTATACAAGATGCCTTCGAACAATTTCCACATTTTATCACCACCCTAATTTACGCTATCAAATGGCCAAGTTTGTTTAACAAAACAGTTATGTTTATCCTGAAGTATTTAAAGGGAGAAATTCTGGTCCTTTCCTGAGTAAAAGGTTTTATAGGGTCAAACTTAAGGCCTAACTGAAGAATGAAACTATTCTCAGCACATAAATTCTGTTGCACTTTGCAAATGCACAGGGAATGCTTTTAAAAGGTGAAGCTACTGATTTCTGTAAAATAGCCTGTGGGACTGAACGGGAATGACCTGAAAGGGAATATTTTTAATTAAACAGAGTTATTGTATGCAGCAGTGCATAGTAAGATAGCTGCAATAATTAAAGCCAGTGAAAAGTTGGATGTAACGGTACCACACTATTTTATTTCTTTTTTACACTTTTATTGCAGACTAAAATGCCTAGCCGAGAAGTACGCTAGCTAGAAAAATAAAGGTAGCCAAATCTTAGCATTTAATTTCAATATTCAGCAACACAGTAAAATAATCAACTGAGTAGACCGACAATTTAAATTAAAAAAAGGAAATTTTCCTCAACAATTAAAAATCTGAGCTGCATTCCCCAACGCATTTATTCAGTACCACAGAGCTTATCAAAGAAAACAGCAATACCAACTTCAGTAAACTGCCATCAATTTGCAATGGACAAGAGTTTGCAGAGACACTTCTGCAATGAGTAACGTTACAGTAAAAGCATTCAGACTTCATCTAAATCCAGTTCCGAAACATTTATACAGAGGCTGGCCCTTCCTACAGGACTGGCCTCCTAATCCATTTCGGTAAACTACAATTGTCTTTCAATTCAAGTATCCTGCTTTTTTTCTAATGTCCAAACCAAACTCATTGCTAGCAGCCAAACCAAAAAAACCCACTCTGGACAGCCCCAGTCCTCCAACTGGATTTGCATGGTTGCAGATGCGGTTCCCTTGCTGCACCTACATCCTCCTCGGGTAATAGCAGGGCTGCCCCACCACGTTAAATTCAGTTCAAAACTGCTTTCCGCACGATCCTTTCCTCTCTGTTTTCAACGACATCTTCCCTTGTTTCATAGAACGTTATGGAAGAAATTCAAAACCCACTTAAAAACAGAAATTTCAGAGGAGTCGGGGTTTAACACTTCCCTCCTTAGTACCTATTTTATAGCTCTGCCTAAAGCATGCGTAGCAGAGACACTGCCTATGGGGAGCTGTCGAATAGGGCACACATGGCAACTTTTTCCTTCCCCAAGTACACACAGCACGGTTTGCTTCTTCAGTCACTGCATTTATCTGGAAGTTACTGTTCACTTGAACTTCAAACCGTAAGGCTAAAAGGGAGGACAAAACTCTATTTATGCCGATGCACGGGGCATCCTTTCCAGGCCCCAGGACAGAGCGTGGCCAATTAGTTCTTGCTAGAAGACAAAAATCTTAGAGAGCAGCAAATGCAGAGTGCGAACTGAAAAGACATGTACTGTGAATTCCTGTAAATCTTTACATCTACCCCACCCCTGCCATAACCGTTCATCTTCCAAAAACTACTCTCGTTTGCGATCCGGTCTCAGCATTTATGTAACTCAGGTGGGAGCCCAAAACAGGCTTTCATGCTGCAGCCTCAGTTAAAAGGGAAGCTCAATAAAGCAGCTACCAGCAGATACTCTCTGAGCATTCCTACAAGCACAGTCTGCTGCCTTCTCTGCAAGGCAAGGTCATAAATATAGCAGCTGTAGACACCAAACGCAATGTGGTCACTGGAACTGATGTACACTATGCACCACAATTAAATGCTGCTTTTTTTAGCTGAAATGGTTTAACATACAATTCATAACAGGCTTAAGTATTTTGCGTTAAACAGACTTTGGATAAAATACCTCATCAGTGCTGGCAGCAGGGACTAGACCCAAGTCTCCACTTTGCACTACTCAGATTCCCCATTGCTATTTTGAAAGATTAATGGATCAAGACAGAACAAGCAATTAATCAGTCCAACCGCAACAGAGGAGGTGGAAACCAGGCTCGTTTCAAGGTCATCTATAGCCTAGTAGGAAAGGCATTCACCTAGGAAGTGGATTTAAAACTCCTTAGGCTAAAGAGACACTCGAACACAGGTCTCCCACCTCCGAGGCAAGTGTACTAAACATAAGGTTACTGCACGAGGTGACTTAGTTTCTCCCCTTTTAAATGAAAACAATGAGCCATTCATCCAGACTAAATGCCACTTAGGTGCAAGAAATCCCGGGCTTGCAGTTTGACACTGGTACCTACAATTTGTGTCTCCAGCCAGGAGAAAGAGGAGATTTCAGGAGCAGCCTGAAATCACAGACCTGAGTATGCATTAATGCCATTTGCAGCCTTCACGGTATGCCGCCGTTTCCACCGAAAGGAAACTTGAGTACACGAGTCACGCCGTGTGCCAACCCGTTCTTGACCTAGATGGTCAGAGGAGTAGGAATGGGAGCCCACCACAGAGAACATTACTGGGAAACCTAAGTGCTCCCTCTGGGAGTCTGAGCCTCCAGACTAACTTGTCTGTAAATACAGGTATTTCCCTCTACCAGCCTTCACAAACCAATTCTGTCAGCAATAAGCCCAACTCCTTCCCCAAAACCTACCTGTTACGTCCCGAATCTCTAAACCCTTTGGCGAACGGATTCCTATCAATCTTCAGACGTGTTATCTGTGAAGAGGATTAAAGCAATTATTACCCTCAAATTCAGCTAAGTAACACCCAAAATGACTATCCTGACAGAATTAAGCTGACACTGGAGTAGAAACATCTTCATAGTTGCATGGTTTAAGATGGCTGTCCTGAAACGCAGCAAAATAAGGGCCAGCCTTCTGATCATTATTTTTGCAAATCCCCAGAGAAGTTAATAGGTATTTAATGCTACCAAATGGCAGGTTGGAATTCTTGAGAAAAATCTTCTGGCAAATGTCATTCTTCACCTAAGAGGGTATACTGCCCAACTGCAATAAAATTTAAATTAAATTTTATTTCTGTACGGGTCAAGAAGGAAATGTGAAAAGAGAGATTATCCCTAGGCTGTTATCCTCAGCAAAAAAAACAGCAAATTCACCCCCCCACCACCTCAATACTTGTAATTTATTTAAATAAATGGGGTAGGCACACAATAATTCTATTTCAGTATTTACAGGTCTCTCCTACTCTGTTCTTTGCAAAGATAGCAAGGCATATATAATTTCCCAACATACAGCTGCAATAACTTAACATGGAATTAATAAAATGTCACAACACTAACTACGATGTCACTATGTTTAATACTTAAGCAAGTGGTAACAAGAGCCAAACACTGGAGACACGCAACCTGCAGTTTACTTTTGACTTTGAATCAGTGTGGACCCAGATAAATTGCAGTTAATAATATACGCTGAATGCAGTTAACGAAAAAGACTGCAACTTTCTTCAGACCTCAGCTTCTCAGTTAAGGTCCTGGGAGTCTTGAAATCACTGGAGTCAGGACCAAAAGTGCTTCAAAAATTCTATCCAGACATTTATCTCCACTTAAAGGTACAAAAACACCTTTAAAAATTAGACTGCTCTTTGCCTTGTGCTTCAACGCTGTATTTATAATTAAGACACCATTAATTATGATAATTAGACTGTGTGATCTCCATAATAAGAATGATTTTTTACATGCAGCGTCTAGCCCACATGGCCTGAAGTCTCAGCTACAGCCTTCAGGCACTGCTGCAATACCACTAGTGAAAGCTACTTGTCATACGAAAAGGCTTTAGACTGTTTTTTAGTAAGTGGTATAACAAAAGTATCCGCTTTTCTCCTATCTCTTACTACCCTGCCTGGTCTGAAAAGCCTTTAAAGTGCTAAGCAGAAAGCCGACATTACCTGTTGATTTTGGTACGCTGTGACAGTAGTGAAAACTGTCTCTGGAAAAGAGAAGGCTTTCACCCCTTCTCCTGACGGGATAGGCTTGACAGGGGACAGATCATCTCCACAGTCCTTTCGGATGACGTGGACACGAGGCTGATATTTATGCATGGAGTGCAGGATAATCTATGCAGTCATGAAAGGAAAAAGATAACATTTATTAGAAAGGACACCCTGCTGTTTCAGGACTAATAGCTTTTTGGAACAGATTATGGTATGTGTTTACCATGCCACTTACTGGAAATCAAATGTTTTCTTTAACCTCTGAAGGTTCTTATTACAGTAGGCTAATCCCTGTGTGTTTATGTTATTGCCAACCCTAAGCATTTAAAAATTACGACTCAGGAGCTCCGAATTCAGAGACTGGCTCAATTGAGACTGTCTAAAAAAAAAAATATAATATCAGGAGAGAAGTCCTGGTCCCCCTAGATTAGGAAAGTTTTGTCACTTTTTTCCACTGGAGCCTAGATTTGATCTAACAGGATTAACAGCAGCAGCATTTGCCTTCAGAATATGCTTGGAGCAATTTTCTTCCCGATATCCCAAAAGCTGGAAACGTATCTTGCTTTGAACGCAAACTGAGACTCTCACACTCTGAACAAGCAGAAACTCAGAGTAAAATAATATCAAAATCCAAAACTCTAAAGTTTTAATAACCCTGGATTTATAATACATATACACACAATACAAGCAATACACAAACCCCTCCCAGCATACAAAAGCTCAATTAAGAATAAAGGATAAACGAGAAGTATATGAACTCATAATGAATAAAATTAAACACAAAAATACCTCTTTGTATAGTTCCCAAATTTTAGAGGAGGTTTAAAATACAAAATTATTTCTCCAGTTTACTCCACGTTAGCTAACCACTACTAAAATAAAAGATTTCGAGAAAAAAAAATAATTGGAAGCTCAACTATTATTGTTGGAAGGCCTAAGAAATTAGTAACTCAATAAATAAATAGTCCTATGGCTATTGGCCTGTGGAACCCCTAATCAACATTCAGGGGAAGCTTTTTAATTTCCTGCTCCTTGAGTAGGCTCAGAACATGCATGTGCTGAGGCACCCGACGGAGCCCCTACGCCAGACACGGTGGAAGTTCATTCATCCAAATGACATAGAGGACATTACATTAATTTGGATAAACTAGAGTTTGGCTAGTTTAATATGCTTAGTCCTGGCCAAATGACATGACCCTCAGATAAGCCAAGTTTCTGGATAATCAGGGGCTTTATTAGCCTGTAAATAAGGTTTTGACAATGATATCACAGGCTCCAATTAATTTGCTCGGGGAGCGCCCAATGGATGTCCTCATATGAAGCCTTTTCCCAGTTTCTGAAATCTTGCACAGAGCGAGATTTTTATCATACAAATGTGTATTCTCTTTTACAACACTCCTTTCGGTTCTCCGCTGGCAAAGATCTACAAAACGAAAATGCAGAGAGGACAGCACATTCCTGAGCCTGTTTTCCTGTGAACACCCAGTGATACCAGGGGAGATGCTGGTGCAACAGAAAAAGAAATGATCACGGAAAGCTCTGTTCCACTGTTCAAACCCATCACTATTCGGTGTCTTGCCATTTGCCTGGGTGCCACTGAGCGTGCCATGTTCTGCTCCCACCCCAATTACTTCACTTCATCAGTACAAGTACCACTTGCCTGTATGGCGGACTTGACCGTATGCAATGGTAACCCAGGCAGTACAAAAAGCTCTGCTCGCATATCAGGACAAGTGAAGTCACGGCAGCATGGAGGTGACCATCTCCCCCTCCTTATCTGGGTGGCTATTTCAGCTAAACCAATCCTTGTCATCTCTTACGAGCAACCTGGCTTGGCTCTGTGCTATACTAAGATTTCCGGCACTGACACACTGTTAGAGAATTAATGAATCTGGAGCAGCGGTTTTGTTTGGTTTTTTTCCCGGCTTTGTACCGTGCCTTGTACAACAGGATCTTTGTTAATGATCAGGACTCTGAATTCTGAATAAGTAATACATAACTGCAGAGCCCTGGTGAATTAAAGAACAACACTATGTAGATAGGACATAAAAGAAAAGGCAAATGCAATAGCCACTCTGAAAGCCATGTAGTTCTATTATTCTAAGCATCACCTAAAGTTACTGTGATGAAAAATCTAAGGAAAAGGAGATTCCTGCTTTTCATTTTGCATTGCTTGCACATTCAACAGCACAAAGGGCATCTAACAGTTTATCTGCAGAACCAGCAACTTTCCTTTCGTACCCTTAAAAGCCAACAGTAAAAAACCCCAACCAGAACGAACCCCACCAAATGCCAAGCACGAACTGGCATTGCTTTCAACCCACAGTTGAAAAACCTGCCTCTCTCTACAAAAAACTCACAGGGCCCGACCAGAAAAACACTTTGTTGGGGGGAATAAACCTGTCCCGCCAAAAGTAAAATTACACTTTGGCCACTGCAGCTGTGAAGACATCATTATCAGAGAGAAGGCACCACAGCAGGGAGCTCACAGGTAGGCAGCGGGGCAAGGCCACGGCCTGGCAGAGCAAAGGTGGCCACGGCACCCACAGACCCACAAAACTGAGATTACCATTGGGATTACCTTCGCAATACGGCTTTAGAGAGATGCTGCCGTGATGAGGCCTCGGAGCTGACTCCGGGCTCGGGCACCGCCGTGGCACAACCATCACAGGCAGCACACATGAGAGCCTGATGCTCTTTTCGTGAGGGAGATGCCGATCCCCCGGTGGCTCGGCGGTGCCCTGATTTTACACAGCCACCTCCCGACCTTGATGGGTGCTCACCTTATGCTGTTTTCACCAAAAAATCCTCCTTTGTCCTCCCTAAAAAGCCCATGTATTCAGGCCTTCTGTGGTCAGGGAAGCGTGTGGGGCCGAGGAGCACGGATTCCCTCTCCACAAAGACAAAAACTGCAAGTGCAAATGCTGATGTTTCCCAGCTTTTCATTGTGACAAGAACGTATAACTACCCATTGACTGTAAGCAGAGCTTGCTACTTGGAGCCAAGTCTGGGCAGAGTAACAGTCCGCCTCTGCTTCCAGCCTCACCCCACTTTCAAATGGAGGGGAAAAAAAAAAAAAAAAAAAAACCACCAAGGAACAATTAACACGCTAACAGCATCATTTTCACTAAAAGTTAAAAGATGTTTCTCTGCATCAAAAAATGCTCAGCTGAAAAGCATGGAAAATAGCATCAAAAATATTGACTTTTCCCCCTCTACTGAAATTCAGATTAAAAACTGCAGCAACATAACAAAATCAGCCAGCTCTAACCAGCCGGAGGGAGAGACTGCTTTGACAATGCAGCACTAACTCCACAGATGAGAGAGGGATGAGAGGCATTAACAAAGAGCGCCCAGACCACGCACTTCTCAGTGTCAACTGCAAAATGCAGGTTTACTTTTTGTTACTGTCACAACTCAGACGAAAGACACAAATGCCACAGTATGTGTCTTAATGACGCCATCGGGCCTTAATGCCTCTATAAGCGCACAGTCTTTCCAAGGCAGGGAATCCACCCCGGGACTCCCTTTTGACGTCAAAAATACACAAGGCAAACGTATCCTTACAAATTTTGCTTGATCTCCTCAGCCTACAGGTGGAACCCGTGTATCAGAAAGGAGTGTCCTATGTGCAGATGTACTTCAAAATGTCTCCGCAAAACAGCACTATAAAATTACACAAATTCCCACTCAAAATACTGATGAAAATAGCAGCAGGCAGCAAGGAGCCCGGAAGGCATTCGAGCAGCAAAGCAAGTCATCTTAGAGATGGCTGATCTCCTTCCACAAGGAGCTAATCCCAGGCCAAGGCAACGCGAGGGGAGCTGGCTCCCATGAACCACTACCACAATATAGACACTGCACAGGAATACTACCTTAGCCTCTGTTTGCAAATACTCTCTCCATCCCCATGGACGTGTGGCACTTTTCTCACCGATTCTGAGAGGTAACACTCTGGAACAGGTAAACGGGCTCTGGCTTGGTCTCACGTGAGCTCCCTACCTCTGTGCCTGCTAGATCAAACCCCAGCCCTTGGGTTTTAACACAAAAACTCTGCAAAAGCCAATACCTCTGAGGAGCACGGTTAGAATAAAGGCACAATTTTGACAAGGATAAAGCCCCAGAACCAGACAGCATGGAAAGCACACCCAAAGAACAACGGCTAAAGCCCAACACTGCTCGAACTACTGGAGGAATGATGGCAGAGTGTAGAGACCCCACCAAGATTTCTCTGAGCCATTCTGCCTTAGCAGTAGAGGAAAAAAAACCCAACTTTCTAATAATCTAAAATATACCCCATCTCCTGTACAGGGGTGGGAGAGTCAGAACACTTGATGCAAAACAAATATTTGAGGGATGGTACAGTCTTGACCCCTAGCTCTTCTAATCCCCCATCCCTCCCCTGGTACCCTCTTGAGAAAAATGGTTCCTTCCTGCTTATGAGAAACAATTGTTTTTTATATTCATCACAAAATATGATTATTCGTTTTCCATTATTGCTGGAGGCATTCAGAGGCTACATAGCTTTTTCAATACAGCATTCCACACTACCATAGCTTTAAAAGAAAAAATGTACCCATTGGAAGAGACACTTTTCTGCTTTCTGCTTTTGCCTTTTCTGGTAATTATGAATGACATGTTTGCAATTTCCCAGATTTGAGAAATATGAAATTATTTTACAGTCATCCTTCTTTTGTCCTTTTATTTTAATACTTAAATTTCCATTTTGGGGAGGAGGGGCGCTGCCGTAGCTCTGAATCAGTTCAATGTGTCTCAAATCACTGTACTAGGGCTTCGCTTCACTAGTTTCCAAATCGAAACACTTAACTAAAGACCAGAAAATTTATATCCCCCCACATTGCGAATAATGGTGTGCTGTGTACACTACACAGGTTTCAGTTCAGACTAAAAGCAAAGCTAAGATCTGGGATGGAAAAATACAGTAACACAATTCTCTACACCGCTGAGATTTTACCACAGTTTGCCACTGCAAGTGCACGGGTGGACCACAGCACCCACGTATCGCCCCTCTGAACCAAGTGAGTAGAAAAAACCAGCCGCGCTGCCTGCTCGCCATTGGAAAAGCAACATTTTACCCATTCGCATCTGCTTCTCTTTTTAAAGGCCTTACAATAGAGGCAGGACTCAGAGAAAGCAACTCCCACTCAAGAAGAGTCGCAAATGTACAAAGCCCGGAGAAACTAAGGGAACGAAGTGTGCCTAACCTTAACTCAGTCGGACACTGCCAAATGGGACCCCATAACTCTAATTCTGGCAGGACGCGATGTAAAACATCTTTCTTACAAGCCTGAAGAAAAGCACTGCTAACTTTGGAGATGTGAATACCCCCACATCCTTTTAAAGGAAAAGTGCAATAAAATTATGAACATTATGATACGAAAGGGAGGCTTTTTTTGCCTCTATAACATAAAAGTTGTAGCTCCTGCACAATTTGACCAGAGTCTCACATTAATCTCCTTTGCAAACACACACAGAGGAAAAAAAAAAATCTCGTACTTAAACTTGGAGTATATATTGACAAAATACCCGGCTCAATGTCACAGAGTCAAAACTATGCAGTATCTTTGTATTCTGTGCCAGGTACATTTTCTTTCACTCCCTTCCATGAGGGAGAAAGTATCCTGGTTAATAAATCGGGCTATGCTAAGGACAATGGAATCCACATCCTGTCTCAAAACTTGCCTCCAACATCTTAAAGCTCTACCACTTGGAACTCCATGCTACTTCTGAAAGCAAGCCAACGCTTGCCATTTATTACAGGATTTTGCAAAATTAAAGACTTCACCCTGACTAAAAACAATTCTCATTTTTTAATTATTTCCCAAGGTGTCAAGTAAAACTATTTTAGGGATTGCTGGAAAGATACTGGCTTACATCTGTCATGTTTCAACAGTTTTAAAGAGAAAAGGAAATATTAACATAACACATTTTGTCACATTAGATAATGTCATAACTAAACAATTTAGAACTTGCAAACAGAACACTCATACTGCATACGTCTTCGCCAGTTTTTTCAGAAGTAATGAGCCTCAGCTGTGAAAGGGTCTTGCTTCATAAGGTATGTAATAAATCATTATCGGAGCAAACCCAGCTCCCATGTTGTTCGTTTTTGACTGCAATTATTAACACCTCATGGGATTTCACACAAATGTTTAGGTTAAGAAAATAGTTAAGTGAATTTTTATTCACATGAAGTTATTACACGCTATTAATGTTTCTTCTAGCCACTTGTGAATTTAAGCGTCCTTTTTGATCGGCGCAGAAGTTGCGAGTAACGCGCTCGGTGGGAAAACGTGAGAGCAATTCTGCCCCTTCGTACTAGGCAATTTAGCCTTGTAAAGTCTTACTTTGCAGAAGGGGTTCTGTTTTTGAGGGGGGAGTAAAACAGCAGGCTCTAATAAGCAGTTAATTATCGGAGCAGAAAGTAAGCAGATTTTAGATCTGGACGGTAAAGTTCCAAAACAGCTTTGAAAAGTCAAGCCTATTTCTGGCACCCTGAAGCTGTACGTCAGAGTCTTTCGGGGCTGAGCAATGTGCCTACATATAATACTGCAGAAGAGCGAGTACTCACATGCCCTTGATCGTCCAGCTCGTTATTGGTAAGCTTCAGTTTGTCAAAGCTGATCACTTGTCTCATCCACGTCTCCCCAGAGGCGGGTGAATCGGGGTGAATATAAACACGAGGCGGCACCGGGGAGTCAGCATTACCAGCCACCATCCACTTGGAGCTATGATAAACATACCTATAAAAAGAAAACAAACACCTATAACCACGAAACCCGAAATAATGTATCGTCAGACCCATTCAGTATTAATAAACTAGGGGCCATACATACAGCAAGAACCCACCAGTTAACACGATATGAAAGGACAATAAATAAAAGTTACTTTTTTTTTAGGTTCAAACCATAGTTCTGGTATCTGCAAAAGTAAGGCTCTGATCTGACCTTAGCCGTCTTAAAATCAGTAACAGCCTTAACACCAGGCTCCACACTGAGCTTTAAGCTGGTGTCAGTTCATTGATTGCTACAGCCCCGCTCTGAATAGGCATCAGCAAACAGGGAAGAATCTAGTCCCTCATTCATCAAATCGAGTGGTAATTCCATATTTGGAAGGTTTAACATGTTGAGTCTAATATAAGAGTCTATAAATAAAGCTATTGAAGGGAAAGAACATTATGATTGGGGAAAATAATGAAACTATGTCAAACTATGCTCTTGCTATTTCTGCAAGACCATATTAATTTTCTTGAATAGTATTGCAGAAAGGCTTAAAAATGAAAAAACACAGCCCATATTTCATTTGATAGGCCAATGCTGACAAAGTCATTTTCTAATAAAAATAGTGCCTGCTTTGGTAAAAAACTTATTTTGAAGGCAGACACTTCACAGGGCAATTTAAAAAGCACCAATTAAAAACTTCAAGGTGTTGTTTTTAAGTACAGTAAAATTCCAGTAATTCAGCTATATTTTCTAATAAAAACAAGAAAGACTTTATAAAATCATTTGCTTGTACAACTCAGTTCCTTACTAGAAAAAGACAAACAACATGATTGGAAATGAAAACAAAATGATCCAATATATGCATCGCTCCGTACAATTCCTATCAAGCTGCAAAAGTAAGATCTAGAATGGCGGTGAAGCTCTCTCCTGGAGACAAATTCTCAACCCCAGATCGCACAGTCAACTGTTGTAACATTTTTCATTTAGTTTATATTTGTTGGTTTATACTAAATACGTGGTTTCCCTACAAAAGTAAAAAAAAAGACATAAACACATAAAATAACTTGAGCAACAGCTTCAGCTTCCAGGCATTTACAGCAAGGTCCAATTTTGCTACAAATCTAGACCTAGCTATAATTTTCTGCATTTCCATTTAGTTTTGCTATCTGCTATGACAGCTGAAGAGTAGGGTCCCTATGCAACTGCTGTTGTATCTTTCAAATCTAAAGATCAGCAAGACAGTTTGTAAAGCCACATGAACAGCCAAAGTTAAAATAACAGCCAGCAATAAAAAAAAAATAAAAATCATAGATTGCACAGCAAAAAGTGAAAAGTGGAATCAAGTAAAACACGTGAAACATGAATATTTAGCGGGAAGGTTAAAGGCGTGGTACTAGTACAAGATTACAGAAAATTGTGTTTGCCAACTAAGAAAATACTGCCCTTCATTCAACTTTTGTTAATTTACTTCAGTTATCTGAGTACCACGTATCACACTGGGCAGACAGCGCAGCTCATTATGACTGCATTTATTTTAAGTGAAATGAGGTTTAAACAACTCATATTCAATACGACTGTGTTTATTTTTAATATTAACATTTTCATTCCATTTGGAATAATAACCTTGCTTTTTCTATGAATTACGGAATTGCTCAGACCTTCTAGGAATGATATGCTTAGATTGCTAAGTAAATGCACACGTGCAATACAAAGCAAGAAAAAGGCTTTCATTTGAACTGCGCTGCACTGGTCCAAAGAAAAAAAGCATTTTTTTCTCTACTATACAGTCAGAAAAGCCTCCCCTAACTGTATGTACGGGGACATCCTCAACACTGGTATCTGCACCTTGTTGAAAAACACAAGATTGAAAATGGTCCTAAGAAATGTCTTACACACCGCACGAGAAAAGGACAAAACTGCAGTCAATGAGGTAAAGACACACAAAAATCCATAGGGCAGTGTTTCCTTAGGAAACGAGGCGGCATTCCTGCAGAACCAACCTTTTACTCTTAGTCTGAAACATTCCTAGTTCTACAATTAAATCTGCAGCGGTTTTCCCTCCATTATACTAAGTACAGGGTTGAAACAATCAAACCAGCAATTGGTAAGGACCTGATCCTGCCTCTACTGAACTACTTGGCCAGGCTCCTCCGGGCTACTACGGAGCATGGGATCGCATCTGTAAAGCAAGACCTACAAAACTTCTACAACTCACAATAATAACTGCTGCGAGCCCGATCCTGCAAAACATTTCTCGAGGACCAGTGGCTGCAGCAGAGTCTAACTGGCTCCCTCGAAACACAACTGCCTTCGAAACGGTAAGAGTTTGAGCACGTCATTCCTACTCTTACGTGTTCGAAGAACAGCTACTTTTGTTCCTCGCATTATTCTTCAGACAATAATGTCATTAATACTTTCACGAACAGGAATTAGAAATATTGCGCTTTGTGCATCTCAGCAACCAAATATCTGAGCAATAAACAGCATTTAAATTAAATTAAATAATCAATTTGAAGTGTGACCAAGAACGCTCATATGCCACTAAATTGGACATCAATGCTATTAATGTTGTTAATTAATGTTAATACCATTTAGCAGTAGAAAAATGTGCATTTTCATATTTATTTGCTAATAGGAAGCAGTTCCCACCGACAAGATGAAGAATAAAGCACGGTAAGATTTCCTGACCGCACTAGAACTCCACTCTCTGAAAACCAAAACCTGAGCATCTGCCCACGGTATATACACTACATAAGGCAAATGTATAAAGAGCTTCAACAGAAACTTTAGTTGGTTGTGCGTACTTGGCACAACTTACGTTTTCTGTAAATGCACCAGGATGAAAACAGGAATCTGAAGGAGAGTTAAACACGACCTTCGGCTAATTTATATAGTGTTAATATTTTCTTCCAATAGCCAAGCTCCCTATGGCTTGCATCGAATGTTTTCTGCCTTAAAGTCACCATACCTGTATCTTTTGTTATCCACTGGCACAATATCCATAGCAATATAATACTGCTGATGTGGGTCTAAACCTGAGATCTTCACCCTCATCGCGGGAAACATCCGCCTGAACATGGAAAGAGAGAGGTCATTTTTAATATGAAACAGACTCGGGAATGGTTGTTTAGGAAAAGTAACCAGTTCGTGGGATTTTTCTCGTTCTTCCTTTTAGCCTACAGAGTCCTTTTGGACGATTATAGTTACATAGCCATGAAATGGCCCATTCGATATGTCAAAACAGATTTCTAAAGTGCATTTACTCGAACAATGCTTCGTATGTTTTGGGATACGCTTTGGGAGTACAGCTATTACCACATCATTTCGACTTTATTGTTAGACAGTAAATCATTTGGGTTTGAGACTTCACTTTAGCAGGACACGCATTTTTAAGCCCGTTTGAGATACCAGCTAGAAATGTATTTCTGGGGATGTGCAAAGACCACCTCCGTGCCCAGGAAGACCAATACTTACAGAAATGCAAATTGCCACTGAGGTTTCGACTGACAGCAGCAAATGGTGTCTCATTTCTGGTGCAGCAAATTAGAAAGCTAAATCCACGGCGATACAATTATAACACTGCAAGGATGCAGTTATAAAAGCCAACGTGCCATGCTGTAACCCAACAATATGGTCTTTATTGAGACGGGACTTCCTGTCTGCAACTTACTAAAGGTGAAGTGCAAGAGCTACTCTGTCTTTGAAAGGTATAGTAAAACTTCTTTATTAAAAGCAGAAACGAATCTACGGGGTAATTTCTAAAAAAAAAAAAAAAGTTCATGAGTTAGCTCCTTCTGCAGAGGAAACGGAGTAATTAACCGATGCGGTGGTTTTAACATAAAAATGTATTTCTTAGCTCGTTTGGCACGCCTTTTATCAAGAAAGTTCATTCTTGAAGCCAAAAGAAAATAAAGAAAAAAAAAGAAATGTCCTAGTGACGAGCTGACTGCAAGCTAATGAAGGGTACTTTTCTGTATGTTATAAACCTGAAAGCCATTCCAGTTTATTCAGTGTTTGCTGCTGTTCTAAAATATATATTTATATAAATCAATTAAAAGTCGTTACAGGAAAGAAAAATCCTATCTCCGTTATTTCTGAATAAGCAGGAGGGTAAACCTGACTGCGGTTAACTAGTTTTCGCTTTTATTTCAGTGCACCTGTAAGATAAAACAGAAATTCCCCGACTGGACTCTTTTAAGACAAATGTTGCTTTGTGCTGTTCAAGACTGCGTTTCAATCATTAATAAAGCCTCTCTGAAAACGTAGAAGGCAGCATATGGATTCAATAAAATATGTTTTTGTAATTTCTAATAAGTTCGGATACTTTTATACTACCCAGGTTTTTACCATGTGTATCCACGGGGAAAAAAAGGGGGAAAAGTTTTCCCCCCACTCAGAAGGACGCGGCGCTCCCAGACCCCTCGCCCTAATGAACAGGAAACCCACATGCTCGTGTGCCCGGCTAAAATTATCGCCATCTACCTGCCTCGTAAATCTGGGGGTTTGGGTTTCCCCCACACCCAGTCACCCACCCCCCAACACCCCGGGTTTTGATGTGCCCGCCCGCCCGCCCCGGGACGCAGAGCCCCGGGTCCCAGAGCCCCGGGTGGCGGTGCCGCCGGTGGGCCCGTTACCTCCCCGCTTTGGTGATGATCATCTCGGTGCCGATCTCGTGGAAGCGTTTCCACAGCTCGGCTCCTTGCAGGTCCACCCGCGGCGTGGGCAGAGGCGAGCCGGGCCTCGAACCTTTAGGGGAAACTCCCGGGGAAGCGGGTGGGGAAGACGCCGGGAAACCATCCTCCTCGCAGCCGCCTGCGGGGAGAACGGGAGAGGAAGACAGAGGAACCGGGGAGGGGAGCGCGGATCTTCCCGACCGGAGAGTGTGTGTGGGGGGGTGTCCCTCAGCCCCAACCGGACTCCACCGACCCGTGGGGAGGTGAGCCGAGGGGCGCTTTCCCCAGTCCCCATCTCCAAACCCCCTCCAGATGTTGCTCCACCGCGCTGCCACACCGACAACCTCCGCCGGCAGCCGCCCCCGCTCCGCGCCGCCGGACGGCGGCGAGGCGCGGAGCGGGGGCGGCTGCCGGCGAAGGCGGGGGATGCCCATGCAATTGTGGAAAGACAGAAGGAATAAGGGGGAAAGGGAGAAGCCGGAGCCCAACCGGAGGAGCGGGTTTCCCGCGGGCAAAGAGGCGGCGGGGTGGCGGGGAAGGCACTCACCGGCGGGGGCGCGGGCGGCGGCGCAGCCCAGCTCCATGTCGCCGCAGGTCCTCCCGGCGGTGGCGGCGGTGGCGTTGGCCGGTGGGGAGCTCTTGGAGCAGCAGCCGCTGGCCCCTTCGTCCTCCGCCGCCTCTTCCTCGCCTCCCAGCTTCCGCCGCTTGGGCTGCCGCGCCGGCGGCGGCTGCTGTTGCTGCTGCTTCTCGGCCCCGATGAGAGCCTCCACGGAGAAGGCGTGAGCCTTGAGGCTCATGGTGGTGCCGGGCGAGGATCGCCGCTTCTCGGCCATGCCCGCCTCCCACCCCCCCAGCCCCCCCCCCCAAAAAAAAAAAACACTGCTGCCGCCTACAACCCGCGCATCCAGGCGCGCCACGGCCGCCGGCACCCGCGCCCGAGCCCGGCCCGCTGCGCCGGCCGCCCTCCCGTCCTCCCGACCGCGCAGGCAAGGGGCTGGGGCTTTTCCTCGCCTTTCTTTTTAAATCCGAGTTATCAGCCAAGTTTTTTTTTGTTGTTGGTTTTTTTTTTTTTTCGGGGGGGGGGGGTGGTGGTTTGGTTGTTTTTGGTTGTTTTTTTTTTTTTAAGAGGAGAAAAAAAAAAATCTATTCCTTTTTGCAGATGCGCTCCTTCTCTCCCCCTCCTCCTCCTCCTCCTCCTCGTTCTGCCCCGTCTGATGGGCCAGGCAGGACTGACATGGGTAACAAACGCTCTGCGGACACAAATTAGGGCTTGTAATTGAAATTTGTTGCCTTGATCTGTCAGCACTTCCAGGCAGGAGACCGGTGGGAAGAACTCGCTCATTAGTGTCACTGCGGCGGCGGGGGCCGGGCGGAGCCGCGGGGCGGGGACTCCGACGGCCCGGCTGCCCGATGACCAATCAGCACCGCCCCTGCCCTACCGCCCCGGCCTCGTCGACCAATCAGCGTTGTCCCGGCCCCACAGCCCCGGCCCCGGCCCCGCCGCCCTACCAGGGGGCCCCCGCCGCGGCGGCCGGGCGAGGCGGGGGGGACCGGGGGGGCGGTGGGGGGGGCGAACCCTCGTCCCGCACCCGCCATCCCGCCCCCATCCCCGCCGCCCCGCGCCTGGGTCCAAACAGCCCCGCACCCCCCGACCGGCGGCAGATGCACAAACGTTAATAAGACCCCCCTCACACCCCCCACGCAGGGGACCGGGCTGGCCGGGAGCCCCAGCTCCCCCCGAAACGCAGAGGGAAGGGGGAGGGGGAGCCCTCCCGGAGAGCCGCGTTTCGCTCGGAAAAACT
The DNA here is from genome assembly GCF_965231255.1 of Vanellus vanellus. NCBI lineage: Eukaryota > Metazoa > Chordata > Aves > Charadriiformes > Charadriidae > Vanellus > Vanellus vanellus. Next base: position 89,670,089 of record NC_138907.1, on the reverse strand, counting down.
GTTCGGACTTAAAAATAAAAATTAAAAAATAGACGTTGTGGCCTTTCTCGCTGTTAGGGATTAGTAGTTACTGTTGTTGTTGTTATTATTATTATTATTATTATTATTATTATTATTATTATTATCATCATCATCATCATCATCATTATTATTATTATTATTATTATTATTATTATTATTATTACTACTACTACTATTCAGGTGCTGCACTCGGAGCTCCATCACGTTGTTACCCAGGCGCTGGCTCAGGGGGGTTTCAGCGCAGCATCCGTAGCCCCCTTTAAACCCAACCCATTAGGCGCTGAAGCCGCAATAAAAAGAGAATTAAACCGAACCTCGTACGAACATGGATACATCCAGCCGCAGCAACTTTAATAATAATCATATTCAGGTGCATAGAACAGGCACGGGCAAAAAGCCTTTCCTATCTTTCCATTGAGTAAAATAATTTAAAGTTACAGATTAGGAGGCAGATCCTTTTCTTTGCATGACCAGGGAAATAAAAAAGCTATTGAGATTTTTGTTGTGATTTCTTTTTTTTTTTTTTCCTTTCCCCTCTTGTTGGGAGATACTTTTTTTTCCTTTTTTTTTTTTTTTTCCCTCAGAACTAAATGGGGCGACATGTTGCCTTGAGGGAAACAGAATAGAAATCCTCCTCCTGTAAAAAAACATGGGGCGAATCTCACGGTGTGGGGGAATAGGATCTCGGCTTCGGTTCGCTGTTTCGGGCGAGAGAGAGAGAGAAATTCGTAGTGTGGTTCGTCCGTGTTACAGCCTCGGAGGTGCTGTTCGGGCCGTCGGGTGGCACAGCTGAGATTTCTGATCGTAATCTAAAAAGGAAATAGCTGCCATTTAGGAGATGTAACCGTTTCCACTATCGCATTTTATCTATCCCTAAAATGCAGATTTATCCCTAATTTCAATAGCTGCTTCGTCAGAGAGTCTGAGGAAGGGCTGCCTAATAAATATACCCCAGAGATAAATTATCCTTTCAAATAAGGTTATCAGCGTTAAAATTGTAGAAGTGCTTTCCAGACGTGAAAATATAGGTATGTGACAGAAAGATAATTGATTAAAGAGAAAGAAAAACAAAACAAAACAATACAACACCAAAAAAAAAAAAAAAAAAACGAAACCACCACAGGAGCACCAACTCTCTCCACATTGGAAAAGATGGCAATTTGTCTGAGAAAAATTCAGCACTACGAAAAAAAATCCCCCTGCAGTGGCTGTCGCTCTGAATCGATAGGAGAGCAGAAAATGCCTCATGCCTGTCACCGACCGACAGTGCTGTGGAGTTAGTTTATCTTTACGTTAAATCTGGGACATATTAACTGTTCCGTGGTCTAAAGCCTGTCTGCTCTGCCTGTTCCAGCCCTGATTGAATCTGAAGGAAATCAGATGTGCGAGAGTGGTCGGAACGTGCTAAGCTAGAGGATCTTGCAAGAGTTTAAACGCCATCGCGGTGGGGATGAGATCGATAGGGAGAGGAAGGAAGGAAATGGATGTTATCTGTCCGAAGGCGCTCCGGCAGCCTCCCCGCCCGCCCGCCCAGCTCCGACGGCACCTTCCGCCGCCCCGCTCCGCGCTCCCGCCGCCGCCGCCGGGCCACCCGCCCCACCGCCACCGGTGCGACGGCCCCGGCGGGGGCCGCGGGGAGCAGGTACCGACCCCCGCCCCGGCCGCGGCGGCCCCGGGGAAGGCGGGGGGGTGTGAGGGGAGGGGGGGGTGCGGAGGAGGAGGGTTGCGCTCCGCGGTGGCGGGGCCCGGAGTGCGAGCGGCGGGGGGCGCGGGGGTTTAGGCCGGGGCTGCGCTTCTGGCGGGCGGAGAAAGCGGGGTCGGACCCGGGCGGCCGCCGGGACCTGGCGGGGGGCGACGTGCCCCCCCCCCCCGCCGCCGCCGCCGCCGGGCTCTCCCCGCCGCAGCGGCTTGGGCGCAAGAGGCGCGGAGGGAACCGGAGCGGCGGGAGTCCCGCGGAGGTCCCGGAGAAGCCTCTGGGCAGGGGATTGCTGGTCCTGCCACAGTTTTTGTTCCTTTCCCTCCCCCTAGAGTCAACCGCCGCGCTTTCCCGCGGAGGAGACCCTGACCCCTTGCTCCGCGCCGCTCCGCGCCGCTCCGCGGGGTGCGCGTAACCTGAACCTGCCCGTCCTCCGGCCGATGGACAAATCACCCCGATTATTTCTTTTTCCGGGAGGGTGAGCGCTTGTTGATGTTGTTGATTTTTTTTTTTTTTGCCTTGCCAGATTTCTGTAGGTTCCTATGTGGCATGTTGTTTTCATTTCTTGACTTTTTAAAATAACTGGGTGGATTTAAATTTATCGAACAACCTGTGATCCATATGTCTGTCCGATTAATTTTTTTATAGGATGATGAAAGAGAGAAGAATCTCTATATATAGTGATCTGCTAATGGAATAATATATATATTCAAAACACCTTTCTGGGGTTACTTTTATTTCCGGACTTTAAAATGCCGTCCGGGTTTTTAGGCAGTTGGGTGAGACGCTACTTATTTGATGTAGAAGAATCGCGTATTTAGACTTCCTGAAAAAAAAAAAAAAAAATAAATAAATTAAACTGTTTTCCACCAGAAAGATATTTTCCTGCGCTGCCTTCGAAAATCTCGAGTGACATTTAGGAGGTCGTTATGGCCGTGTTTTGCCATTCACAGTGTGATTTCCGCAAATCTTTTCGAACGTTAAAGCCGGGTGCCATCAGAGAGTAAAATATTTAAAGCGTCCTTTTCTTTTTAAAGGCACGATTTTCTGTAACTTCCCAGCAGGGGACCATAAGAGCGGTCACTAAGGAAAACATAATTATATCTTTATCCGCTTTTCACCCCAGTAAGCCTAGTCGCTTCACCCTAAGGAGACGTGGCGTATAAAACTGACAGCAGGTAGCTGACGGGGGCTAGTTGGTCAAACATTACCAATTAGAGAAAAATTACAGAAGCCGGTGAGAACATCGCACGTAAACTCTGTTTTCTGTACATCCCAAGTGCACCTTCGTCCCCGTTTCTCTTTCTTGCTCTCCACCGCTGCGGCTGAGCGGGAGGACTGGGGGACGTTCGGGGCGAATTAGCACTTCCAATTTTCCTATAACAGGGTGCACGGCAAGCCTGGAGCGACTCTGCCTGAGATACACCTTCAAAACAGGCTCGAGAAGAAGGTGGCTTAAATTTAAAAGAGGCAGGAAAGCCCCCCTCAGCCCCCCTGGCCGCGGCGGGGTATTACAGCCTGCCCGTCCCGCTCTGCCGGGGACCCTCCGGCCGGGCTGCTCCCGCCGCTTCCAAGCGGGCTCCAGCCCGGCGGAGGAGGTGGCACCAAGGAGCCGGCAGGAACGGCCGTCCGGAGCGGCGGCGGGGCTCTCCTTCGCTTTCCGATGAGAGCGGTCCGGACCCTGACCCGCCTTTTGTGTGCGTCGCCTTCCGCGGGCGCGTAACGAGGGCGGCCGACGGCGAGGGGCGCGGGCGGCCCCGGTTCAACCCTGCGCCGGGCCCAGGCCCGCGGAGCCCCGGCGACGCTGGGCTCAGCCCCCGTAACTCGTCCCGGGGCCTGTCCCGGACTCGATGCCCCGTGCTCCCGCCCGACGGGCTTAGCTCCGCGGCCGGGCCCGGGCGGGAGGGAGCGGAGCCGGCTTCCCCGACACCTGAGACTCCCCAGGCTCGACTTCGACTGGAGGCTCCCAAAACAAGGGGACGGCGAAGCCGACCCAGCCCCGGGCATCCGGGACCAGGTTGCGTGCGGCATCCCCCTCGGCGGTCCTAGCTCAGGAGCCGAGAAATGGGAACCGGGTCGGGGAGGCGAGGGGACCCCCCGCGCCCTCGCCGCTCACAGAGCCGTTTGTCGCCTGCGGTGACCCAGAGTTAACCCGGACGGCGGGGAGCCTCGCTGCGGGCGTCGCCGGTCGCCCCTAAGCCAAGCCCAACCTGTCAAGAGCGCGGCCACAGCGGCGCGACGGCGGCCCTCAAACAGCCGCCGTGAGCGGAGTTAGAGCTTATCGCTGCGTCGTGGAACGTTTTGTTCCCGCTTCAGCATCGCGGTGCCCTGCGCCAGGGCGACCGCGCACCGAGGAGGCGAACGGGTCGGTGCCGCCCGCCGTGCCCGCCGACGGGGCGCCAGGTCCGGCGGCAGGCACGCGTTGTCCTCCGGCGCGGCGGCCATCGGCCTTTCCCCGCGCACCCTACCGAGCCCCTCGTCTCGGCCGTCTTTACCGGCCGGTGCCCTCACAGCCTCAGGTCTCGTTTTTAAAACTGCGGAAAAAAATATTCGCTCCCCTGCTGCGGAGTATAAATAAGATCAGCGTACGGAAATAAAGGCGCAGCCATCCGACCGGCTTTCCAGACGGGTGAAAATGCTGAGGAATTGCATTAAAGAATTGAAAACACAGTTTAAAGGCACCCGTGTTAAAATTATAAATATTCTGGTGATTGCGTTTTATAGCGCTTAAATTACTACCTTAATTTGGAATTACGCAGCAACGAGTATGAATCATTTTTAAGGAAATCTCCAGTCTTTAATACGACGGTCCCACTTACATTTATTGTTCGTTTCAGACAAACGATTTTTAAAAATAGCCTTTTCATTACTCCGGTCACAAAATAAACGTTTGCAAACGCTAAATGAGGGTTGAAGAAACGTCCGGCTTTACTTTTTTATTGCTTTCCTATAAATTTAACTCATATTTTCACTATTGTCTCAGGAAAAATATGAAAACATGTATGGAATTAAATTAAATTAGGTAGCCTTAAATCACTATAGTTTAAGGTAGAGTCACTAATTGGAAATATTTATGTTTGCGAGGCTGGGATTTCGGCAGTAAAAAGATACGGTATATCCCCGTTTTATCATAACATGGGTCTACGGGAACATTTATATCATACCATTGTAAGAAATGATGTGTAGTTAAACAACATTTTTTAAGCAAGGCTTGTGTCTTTTTATGGTAACCCTCGGTCTTTAGTCAGGGCTAGTTCTCATATTACATGAAATGTACTTTAAGAAGTACTACCTGCTCCAGCTGTCCAGGAAAAACTGAATTATGGAACTAGGAAACATATGGCAGTTGCATATTGCACGAGTAAGGTACATATGAAAGTTATAAATTTCTTTTTTAAGTAACCATTGTAAACGCATTTTTATAGGTTTCACAGTATGTATTACATCTGTAATTTTAATTTTTGCAATATACCTTTTTAAAGATACCTATGTTTTCTGTACTCCAGGGAAGGAAATGCAAAGAGACTTTTATGCGTAAAAAAAAAAAAAAAAAAAAAAATTGCTGCGAGCAAAACAAACAAGCAAGGTAAATAAACGGGGAAACGGAGCTTCCTCACAATGGAAAGGACACTATGCCACCTATTGGCAAAGCAGTTATTTACAAAGCCAAGGGTACCCAAGCGAGTATTTTCCGTTCTTTGAATACTGCGCAGCAGTGTCGCAGTCATAGTTTTGGTATATTACAAACAAATGAATAAAGACATTTCCATGGAGGTCCGGAAAAAAAAAATAGAAAGAAAAAAAATAAAAGAAGAAAGCAAAGACAGTTAGTGAATTTATACCTCACAAATTAGGTCATTAACTCACAGGGGGATTTTGCAGCTAATTGCAAACTCCCTTCTTGGAGCGCCCGAGTGGGAGAGGTTTAGCTTTTTCGATTGTTTTATTACTGAACCATGTCAAAGAAGGCTTCTTTTTATTTCTTTCTTTTTTTATATATTTTTTTTTAATGCAAGGTTACTTAAGGACTTTATGGCCACAAAACAACCCAGTAGGCTGCTTTAGAAGCTGACCTTACACTCTCTGCTTACTTAAGACTTCCTCCGAACCTTACGCGGGTCTGACTGCAGGATCGGGCCTCCTTTTCCTCGCCTGCCAAAGATCCCCCCGAAACACCACCCTGCTCTGCAAAGGCTCTGGAAGGCTTTGCCGGAAGGACCAGAGGCGAGGTGGGGGGGTGCAGCGGGCCGGCGGCGGGGCTGGCCCGGGGCAGGGGATGCACCGAGCCGCCCCAGCCCCGACCCGCCGCCGCCGCCGCCGCCGGTTCTCGCAAACGGCGCTCATTCCCAGCGGCGCAAAAGCTTATCCCGTAAGGGGCGAGAGCTACTAGTGGTTTTTCCCGTTTCCAGGGAGGGGAAGGAAAAGATGATACTTCCCCATCAGCTATAAATAAACCGAAATAATCGCACAGATGTGAAGGGAAGAGTCATTTTTTCCTGTTCCAAGCGCAGATCAATTTCTGAACGAAAGTCCCTGTTTCTCCGCCTTGAACTGGCTTTCTTCCTGCTTCTCTCACTTGCTAAGGACTTGGCTTTTTCCCTGCCATAACTAGCCCGGTACTGCTCAGTGGGAAACACGAGAGCCCTTTGTTTTAGCTTTCAACATTGTAATCTCCCTTTCGCTGTCCCGCAGAACGCGGCTCTGCGGTTCTCGCCTAGATGTGTGCAGGGGGGGGGGGGGGGGGGGGGGGGGGGGAGAAATTCCTGGGAGCACCTGTATTTCTCGGCTCGAAAGGTTAATATTTCCCCATACAGAAAAAGACAAAAAAAAAAAAAAATCCATAAAATAAAAAAAACAATTCCCTCCGTCTAAAACCAGACCCCAGAGGACAGGAAAATATAAAATCCAGACCCTACACTCGTACCCTTTTACTGCTCTTCTCGGTGTGAACGTGTGAGTAGATGGTGTTTTACAAAGTTGTCTGAATTTCTTGAAAGGCCGTTCCTGTGTTTATATGCGAGAAGAACTGGAACGTCTCGCTGACTGAAACGCACCTTGGCCGACTGTTTTTTACCCCAGCAGCTGAACGCGGGACTGGGAGCCCGAAGGCTTCGCCACACAGCCCCACAACCGGATTTTCGGGTCAGCCCCGCGCGTCCCTCCATCGCGGAGGAGCGCAAACCCACGCACCGGGGGGCCCAGGCACTCGCTCTTAGCTTTTTTTTCTTTTTTTTTTTTTCTTTCTTTTCTTTTCTTTTCTTCTTTTTTTTTTTTTTTTTTTTTTCCCCGCGAACATCCCCGAAATCAGGCGAGTCCCGGGCTGGCGACGGGCGGCGGCGGCCCACGCCGAGGGACGGTGATGAGGGCACCGCGCATCCCGGGATGTCCCCGGGGCTCCCCGCAGTCCCGCATCCGTGCCCTGGGCATCGGCACCGCCGTCAGCCGCGCTCCCTCGATTCCTCCTGCCCGTTTTTGGGGGGACTCCGCGTGGGAACGGGGCCGTCGCGCCCCGACGGCCGGTCCGGACACGCCGGTGGCGGCGGGCGAGTGGGTTTGCGGGGAGCCGTCGGAGGAAGAGGCGGGCGGATAGGCTTTAGGGGTCGAAAGGCATTTGTCGAGGAGAAAGCTGAGCTCCATCTGGGCAGAGATTTTTGAAGAAGCCATCAACCCGGCTTCTCTGCCGCGCAGCCCACGCACGCCGTCTCCCCACGCAGCCCCTGGCCCTCGCCCGCTGCAGCGAGAGTGCCGGCCGAGCCCCTCAGCGCGGTCCGATTCCCTCTATCACCTGAAAGAAGGGATTTGGCTCGTCGAAATTAAATTCCTCCGCAATCAGCCAGACCAAAATACTTTCAGAGTAACATCCAGGAGATCATTTCCCCCGAGCTCCCTATCAAGTGTTGCATACATAATATATCTTTTAAATATATTGCTTTTTCGATGTGCTGAAAGGGAGACAGTTATTAAAAACTGTGCGAGCATTCTGCTTGTAATTACCCGGGGAGCGGGGCGAGGGCGAGGCGCTTGTGGAGACTCCAGCTACGTGTCGCAAAGCGGGGCTTTAAAGCCCCTCTCCTTTAAGGTTTGCCTGTGTAAAGCCCCTTGGCGCCTTTTTAAAAATAAACAAATGCGTGTGTGTATATGAGTACACACATACATAATAATAGAAATCTATATGTATATATAAACATCCATACACGCGCACACATATATCTCGATTAAAGTCTTCCCATTAAATATAGGCACGCCTCGCGGTCGGGATTCTTTCAGTCGTTGATTTCTATAGATAAATGCAATTTGCAATTCTTTCCTTTGTTTTTTTGTTGTTGTTTGTTTGTTCCCCTCCCCCACCCCCCCGCCCTTTTTTTTTTCTTTCTTTTTTTTTTTTCCTTTGTTTCTCTTTCTCTCTCTTTTCTCAGTGGAAAGTGCACAGTAAGTGTGAAGTATACATCATCGCCCGAGGAATTTGTCTTGAAAAGTCCTCTCAGCCCCCTGGTGTTCAAAGACTGAAGGATGGTTATTGATTATTGCACTAGATCAGAGCCCGCATTAAACGCCAGGGAAACGAAACGGACCGTCTGGCAAGGGCCCGGCTCCCGCCCGCGGCTCTCCGCGGCTCCCCGCTCCCCGGCGCAGTACTGCGCACCCGCGGACGGCGGGAGAAGCCGCCCGCAGCGGTGCAGCGAAGCTGCTGAAAGCCCGGCGGGCGGGGGGGGGGGGGGGGGGGGCTGTCCAGCCTTGCGCGCCCGCGGAGCCCCGCGCAGTGGCCGCCGGCCGCTGCGCAGGGCGGGGGTCTCGGCTCTCCCCAGCCCCTCTCCCACCGTCTCCTTTCGCTCCTTTCGGCAGCTAAGCGCCCGGCGCGTCCCGCAGGGGTGCCTGGGCTGTGCAGTCGGTGCTCAAGCTGGGAACTGGGACGGACTGCAGAAACAGACCCTATATATGTGTATATATATATGTAAATATATGTATACAAATATACACACGCGCATATATAGGACTTCAGCTGGGCAGAAGGGGTCGTGTATTTAGACTGCTTGAGCTCTTGGGCAGCATTGTCAGTTCTCACCATGCTGCTCCCACACCCTCTAAATCCACCACTTGATCGATGAAAAACCTCACTAAAAGGGTAGGAGGGGATGCTGAGGAGTGGGACAGGGGCTGCGAACCCCCCTGGCAGCGGGGCAAAGCAGGAACCTCAGTGCCAGCGTGTGGTGCAGGACAGGGTGAAGGCCTCAGTTAGCATCTGCCCCAAGCACCCCACTCCAGGGGGGATGTAAGGGGGTATGCAGCCTCCCTGCCCCTCGCCTGACGATGACTGGGGTGGCAGTTCTCCCGGGGGTGCACATACCCCTGGCCTTCACCAACAGCGATGTTATATAGGCACAAGCTTCCCCACATGCCTTAGGAAGTGTGGGGTGTTATCTGGCATCTGCCAGCTCTCCAGATCTGTAGCTTCTTTGGCGAATGCAAAACAGAGGGAGCATCTTTTACTCTTACAAACTTGACCAGCAGTGAGGGAAGATAATGCTGAACTTGTCCCCTTCAGCTGGGGTATCATGGTGCACTTTGGGAAGGGGAGGAGGGCAAATAAAAGAGGGGCTTTGGAAGGCTCTGGGACCTCAGGCTTTAATTTACAGCTTTTTTTTTTTTTTTTTTCTTGTGCATAAAGAGAAGATAAAGTAAATCGTGGAAAACTTGAAAACGCATTTTAAGTTTTATTCTTTTTCTCTTCCTTTGAGCCGCAGATACTTGAATTCATGACAACCGAGATGGTTTGCTTTATGAATAAGAACATCAACTACCCTATTGTGTCCTGTCACAGTATCCTGGTATTTCTACATCCTCTCTAAGGTCCACTTTCAGACTTAGAGGAATGCGATCTGGGAATTAGGCTTTGGACCATTTCATTTCCATTTTGCAAATGCAAAGATGCTACAGTGGAACACACAGTGGTTTCTATTTCTTCCTCTCCATAGGCATGTTTAACTCCCATTGACACTGGTGTGAGTTATGCACATGTCTGAAGAGGAGAAGGGAGTCTTAGATCTTTTTCTCATCGTTTACATGAGATCAAAGGAAATCAAATAGAGTTAATGAAGGGCCAGATGGTGCTTTATTTGTGCTCTGGAAGACAGTACAAGAGAATGGGAAGGAATATCTATAGTTTAACCTGGCAAAGGGGAGGAAAACTTACTATCTCATTTAATGGGCACTGAAGCAAGTATGCCATCTCTTCAGAACTGGGAAAGATTTGCTTGTTTTCTCTCCCTCAGTAGATTTTGGATGCAGGGCTAGGGTTGCTTTTGGAAGGCGTCAACTGAAGGTATTCCAGACTCTGAAATCATTCACATTTTGTCTTTTTTGGACCCAGGCAATTCTTCAGTTTTTGCTTTTAAGCCATAGGATATGGGTGCTCCTCCAGTCTGTGGAAAATGTGTAATCTAAGCTGCTATGGGGAGGCAGGGCTGTAGAGGCAGGAGAGCCTTTGATTTGGATCCTCACTGTGAGCGAGAGTTTGGCAGGAGGAGGCACAGGATGCAGTAAACTTTACCAACTGTGCACACAGAGCGACTCATATCCCAGAGGAGCAGACAGGGTCGGGACCATCCTGTGCTGTGCCTCTGTGCCAGCTCCGAGGCCTTTCCCCCTGGCTGCCGGGCTCTGTCAGCTCCAGCTGCCCCCACGATCTTCAGCGAGGAGATTATAACTTTGGGCATAGCTAATGACAAGTTACTTTCACCCTCACTGCTGGCAGGATTATCCAAAAAGAGATGAAAAGGTTGCTTCTCGGTAGAACTTACACTGATCCTGCCAGGCTCTTTCTGATGTAGTGTACCCAAAAGCGTCCTATTCGGGAATTGGTAGGGAAAATGGAGATGTTTTTTGTGGAGGATTACGCCTGCCCACGCTGGTCTTGCAGGGATGAGTCTGCGGGGGCAGTAGAGGCCATCGTATTGCTTGTCCTGTGCGCATCCCATCATTGTTTTAATGCACAACACGCTCATTCGAGGACAACTTAGCACCAGGCCGCAGATTTCCCAATAGCTTGATGTCATGTGTTGGCCTTGCATGATATTGTAATGCCAGTTGACAAAAAAGTCACTTTAGCGATGTTCCCCAAGGCTCTTTTTGTTGACAAAGTAGCTCTCTGGATTTGGAAGGCTTTGCAGTTGAGCTGAAGGCCTGGAGGCTTTCCTGTTTTAAAAGCAATGGGAAGAGATGCAACTAACATCTGTACATTTGTTTAAGGATGCCAGAAATTGTTTGTGTTTATGATTCCCTTTCCGAAAATTGTATCAAGATTACTTTAATAGCAGTATAGCCCCATCTACTCTTTGCCCCCTGGTACAAACCTAACATTACAGCTCCAGCTGACATTATTTCCACCTGCTTTAAATGTGTTCATGTGCCTCTAATCCTGTGTGCAGCTTCACATTTGTACCCATTTCCTGTATTTTATAGGCACATGTGGTATGTCGAGGTTTGGAAATGTAAGCCCTCATTTTGTGCTGCTTGTTTTTTAACATTCATTTTCCCTGGCTGTATTCCTCGTTTCAAAAAAAAAGGAAAACAAAAAAGAAAAAAAAAAAAGAAAGAACAAACAATTCTTTTTTTCCTGGTGAGCTTTAAGAAAAACCTTGAGAACTTCCTCGCTCTTTTATATATCTAGCACTTTTATTGAGTGAGTGTGCAGTAATTTGGTGGGTTTACTAAGTAACTTGACAGTTAATGGGATACATCTGCAATAGATTCCAAAATAACTGGCTGCTTAGAAATATGGAAAAGACGAGCATTCTCACTCCTTTCTCTTCTTTTGAGAAATTCCTATCTGCTTCAGCTTCATGGAAGTCGAGATTCCATTAAAGATCCATACATGCCCAAAGCCGCTACCGACTATAATAAAACTCATTAGAGCTGACCCTTCCAAAATTGCTATTATGTTAGAAAAATGTTATGGATTTTAATCTAAAGGATCTAAGAAGCTACACTGAAAACACGCAAAACCATACACACACCTGGAGCTACACAGTGGCTTTACGAGGCTTGAGAGCATAAAAGAAACCTCAACCATGGAAGAAAGAGTCCAGACATCATTTTCCGCAGACAAATTGGCTGCTTTGCATCAGTGACCCGTACTCGTGTGCTTACTCGCTCCTATGAAAAGGAGAAGAATAGCAACATCAACGATCCTTCAGCTGCTGCACCGTGACCCAGGAGGGTTTGGAACCCTTTGGTGTTAGGGTATGGAGACTCAGTCGACTGAGGATGGAAATCTCCAAGAGGAAAATCCAAACCAGCAAGCCCATATCCCTGAGAAAATTTCTGCATTTCCTAAACTGAATTCTTCATGGCACAACAGCCAAGAGCAACTCCACCCTTTACATTAAAGTTGGGTTTTAGGGCTAGCCCCCACTAGAGGGAAGCCCATGGTAGTGTGAATCCATAGCAACAAGCTGGATGGGGGAGGAAATCAACATTCGTAGTGGAGATGCAGAGCCAGAGTGGATGTATCTAGCGTCCTGAGGTTCCTGAGAAAAAAAAGAACGGACGAAATAGAGGGAACTGAAGCAGAGCTTTCCTGTGGCCCAGTAACTTCCTGTACGAGGGATCAGTTGATCTAATATCTTCACTGCAGCCCAATTAACTTTAATTTGCCAAATTTTAGATGGCTTCAGATAGTATTTCACGGTAATGAAGACAAACGGTTTTGGTAAACAGTTGAAATGTCACCGTACCCTCTGTGACACTGATGTGTCTAGCCTTGCATGGGTCACTTTTCACTTGTTGGGGTTAAAAAGTTGGTAGTGGGAAGACCTTAATCAGATTCCTTCTGCAATTTGCAAACAAATTCCCTGTACTGCCTTGCCAAATGCCATTTAAAGCCCCGACATGTGTCTGTTTATTCATTAGAATGAACGGAAGGGTAGAAACATAGTGCTAATGTTTATGTTCCAATTAAGGAGTTCATTTATGTTGCCTCACTTAAAAATATTCTCCTCAGAGAAAATATGAGCCCAAAGCTGATTTATCAGGTTTAAATTTAAGAAAACTATATTGTCAGAATAACCACACATTCCTTTTTGCACCGCTTTTGAAATCTGTTTCCTATTACCATCTCTGCATCAGACAAATACAACCAAGTTATTTACAGGCTGTGAAAGATACTAAATCTTTTCAGAGTAATATTACATTGGATCACAAATTCTCACTTTTAATAATAATTGACAACAAACTAAAGCGAAGGATATTCACAATTAGCAACAACAACACGTAATGCTCTCCCAGCGCCTTGTATCTTCAAGACCCTATGCAGACATAAGCTGCTGAAGTCTTATTAACATTTACTTTGGAAGGATGTTAAATATTGTTATCTCCATTTTACAGATGGTGAAAGAGGCTCAGTAGGATTGTGACTTGCCTAAAAGCCTCAGAATAGTTTAATTGCAGAAGTGAGACCAGAACTTGCAAGCTCTTGGCTTCTACTTGTGTGAGAGAGCGAAACACATTTTTAAAAGCATCCTGTGACTTAGGAATCCCAGTTCCAGCGCACATCAGGGCTTGAGCGGTGCTGGGGCAGCGCAGCTCCTCAGGGGCGCTTTGGGCTCCCGGCTCCCATTAACTTTGAGTGATTTTGGAGCTCTTGAAAACTCCTTTCAGTCCTTCGAGGGAAATGCACAACACCTGTGATTCATAGAAGCGGCGCACGGAGGGGTAGAGCAAAGGCTGGGGGCGACGGCCAGCTCCACGTGCGGCTCAGCCGCGATTCAGAAGCCGGAGGGCCGAGCACTGAGCAGGTCCTCCAGGGCTGCGGAGCCGGGGGGGAGCCAGCGGCGCTGCCAGCTCTTCTCACTGACATGATTTTCTCAGGAGCGGAGCCAGGAAAGATCTGAAGGCAGAACTCCAGCCCTCTTAAATAAATTTCAGCTCTGCCTTCGGGAGGAAGCCCTCCTTGCCTGGCCCTTTGCGCCTTGCCCTCCACCTCCAGGAGAAGGGAGCAGCTCCGGTTGGATGCACATCCCCCCGGGCTCTCTGCACACCTCTTCCCAGCCAGCCCTTTCTGCCAGGCTGGGAACTGGGGAACTGGGAGCAGGAGGGTGGGCAGGCAGCTATGGAAATCCTGCAGAAGCAGATGTATTTGTGTGTGTGCATGTGTGTGATAGGAGTGCAAGACTGAGGAACCAGTGTGCAGCCAGGAAAGCAGCTCCTTGGGGCTGGGAGTGCAAAGTGAGACGGGGCTGAGAGGCAGGGGCAGGCGGGGGGCAGATCTGGGACGGGTGGAAAGGGTCAGGCAGCAGCATCCGTTGCTGTCAGAGGGAGGGGTGCAGCCCCGCAATGCATGCGGGTCCGTGAATGAATCAAAGGTCAGAGGGAGCCATCAAAGGTCGGGAGGAGCCATCAACGCTCCCATGACCAAAGAGCTGTGACGGGTCTTGGTGTTGGGGCTGAGACTGGAGCAGGCTGTGGGCAGCTCTCACCCACCCGCACGCAGCCTTGCACCACCATGCCCATCACCGCCTTTGGAGATGAGGAAGGGAGAGGAGTTCAAGCTCAAAGGAGGGATCAAAGATATCTCACACACATGGAGGTGTCTGGCGGTGTCTGTTCTCGCTGTTGCCCAAATTGTGATCTTTTTACTTTTGCAATACATGTGTGCAACTAACTGGGAGCACGGAATAAGAGTGGTTGGAGCCGAGGAGGCAAATTTCTTCATCAGCAGGAGAGAGACTGGATATTGCACAGAGTAGGACCAGCTTCCCCAAAACACTGGCGAGAAGGGAACGAAAACCTTGGATGGCAGAGAAGATGCTGAGGCATGTGCAGAGAGCTGGGTGAGAGGCAGCTGTGGAGATGGAAATGCATCCCTGCAGCCTCAGCAGGGGTGCAGCCCTCCTTCGAGGACCAGATGCCAAGCCCTGATTTTCATGTCAAGGTTTTAAACTTGGCTACAAGTTTTGGCTTTAGACAATGCTCAAAGGGATGCAGAAATCATTTACAGTCATAAATGTTTGTGTCCCTGTTTAGAAATGCTGAGTGGCTTCATCACATTAAAATATTTTGAGGAGGTGGATGGCTAAGTGAGTGCTTACTGCTAAGAAGATCTCAAGGTAATTCTGAATAATGAAGAAAGAGAAAGGCCTCCCTTATGTGGGAAAAACTACCAGGCCAAAGGACCAGCTTTCTAGGCCAAAACCTATTAAATTCAAGGGAAAACCAACTTTTAGATGGCCTTGTGCCTACACTTAGAAATTTAATTGAATTTGGAGTAGGCTTTATAGACCAAGGGACTCACAGCATGAGATTAATTATTCATTGCAGTGATGGCAAACGCAAGCAATGAACGGGCCAGTTGGTCCTATCTGAGGTATAAAAAAAATCTAGTGGGGGTGGTCAGGATAAATCAGGTAAAATCTCTGGATGGTAGAATGTCACTCCAGGGGCCAGGATGGGGAAAGGTTAAGGGTCTCTGGGAAAAAAAATTGCTTTTTAATGCTGTTTTTGATTGAACATGCTAACGTCCCAAAGGTCTGCTCTTTACATAATTCTGTTTGCACAAGATGAAGGGGGTATCAGAGCTTTGCCAGCTTCATGTAGCTCATTGCAAAATCCTTGAAAATATTGTTTAAAAATATTTATGCAGCAAAAAAAGTTATTTCACACATTTCTAGTCAGCAGCCAGCTTTTAAAATAAACCAATCTGTCCTCAGAAATAAAAAGAAGAAGAAATAAAGATCCAAATTTGCAGTTGGTGTAAATTACCAGACTTCCACTGAAGTCAATATAGGGTTGCCAATCTAAACTAAGAGAGAATCCAGTCCAGAAACCATGAACGTAATTTTGAAAGTCTTTGAAATAGGGTCTGAGAAACATTATGCGCCTGTAGAGTACCTCGCAGAATGGCAAAGCGTGGGGACAGCCTCCAGGTACCCCAGGACAGACAGCAAATGCAGTACTAGGACTGAAATTGTGCTTGAGGAATGCTACATCAGTTAACACGTCGTGTTTAGCGAGTACTGAGGAACAGCATAGATCAATAGATAATTGCTTCTCCAGTAAACGAACTGGCACAGTAACTAGAGTTTTCTCATGTTAAATATCTCTCTGGCAGATTGTGTATCTGAACCATGGAAAGCTTCCTTCAGACACGCTCTGTTTGGTGGCATCTCCCCTGTCACCCTCTTGCTTGCAGGGCACTGTACAGTTTTTAAAGGCATGTCCAAGACCCAGAAGCTGAGAGCCTGGACTTTCTCCCTCACTTTTGGATGTGAAAGGGTGATCTCAGCACCCCAGGAGAGAGCATAAGCCGGTTATTGGTTACCTTAAGTCATTAAAAGCCTCTCTGGAAGGGCTATCTCATGACTGGAATATTTCTTTTGAAATAAATTAAGCCCCTGGTGGTACACAGATCAGGTATTTTATTGCTTCTGTGAGGGTCATGATGACCTTCTTATCTTACCCTCTGTCTTACGTTGCATCCTATAAGTTTTCTTTCTGGCAGGTTTCTTTAGGTAGTGAAAAGGAGGGTGAAAAGCTACCCTCAGGGCGTGAAAGGGTGGGTATTTGAAGACAAACGTGGCCGGTGCACACCTACCTGACAGCCACAGGGGTGTCCTCCTGCTTGGTACCTCCAGCTCCTCTGCGGGCACATGGTGGTGATTGCTGCCGCAGCAGGGCTGACGCCTTGGCCAAAACCCACAGCTATGTTTGTTCAGCGTACCATGCGATGGGACCTCGTTCCAGGCCTCTGGGTACTACTATAATATTAGCGTTACTGTCCCATAATAACAACAAGAGTACATGTTTTATGAGAACTCTGCTCACAGCACTGGAAAAAGCAGCCACTATTGGAAAGGGAGCCCAAAGCTTTTTGGCTGAAAATCTCTTGGTGAACTTCAAGAGAAGCTCTGGAGAGCAGGAGCCAGGTCTTCAGGTGACATAACCTGGCGCAGCCTTGCCTGGACGGAGTGGGTGACCCTGGCTCATGCTGGCTGGAGCCTGGGCTCCCGCTGCGTAAGGATAAAACAAGAACTCACTGTGCTGAATTTGCTTTTTGTTTACTGCAGCGGTCACCACCAGGCAGCCCAGAGCGGGTTTGCAGGCAGCTCTGCAGGCAAAGTCTGAGGGCATGGGAAAATCGGCGCACTTAGCTTTCCTCGGCCGAGCACTGGACTCGGCTGGAAGCGCGGAGCCCGAGGTTAGCCTTACATCACAGGAGGTGGGCGCGGAAACCGACCCTCTGACTTCTGCCAGAGCTAAATTTAAAATCCCGATGGCTTAAAAAAAGTTCTGTGGGGAAAAAGCGATGAGTTTGAAAGGGAATGAGGAAAAAAAAAAAAAAAAAAAAAAAGAAAGAAACAGCTACAGAGCTTTGAAATGGCAAAAATGGAGAAAACGTGACTTATTTGTGGGCAGCAGTTAAGAACACAGCCTGGATGTGAACCAAAGTCTGCGTGCCCTTGCTCACAGCTGGGACATGCCCGTCTGCCTTTGGTGAGGAGCTTGCATTGACCACCACTGGCTGAGCAGAAAATGACTTTTTTGAGCCTATGAACTCTTCAGGGCAGCAAAAAATTTGTTCTTAGGTGTGTATGTGAAGTGCTTGGAAGAGCCAGGTCCTGATCACTAGTAGACATCCCTAAGCACCAGCAAGACCTGTTTCCAAAGGTGAGGGTCTAACATGGCCAGTTGTGCTGGTGGACACCAAGCGAGTGCTTTCATATTTCTGCAACAAGACGGCTGAGCGACATAAGATTTGGTGCTGTGCATTATAGGAAAACATCCACAGGGGACGTTTTACATATCCGCTGTGAAAAAAAAGAAAAAAAAAGAAACATGCTTACTCGTATCAGATGAACTTTGGGATATTAACTGGTAGAATGCTCTATGTTGCAGGCATAAACGCTTCCCCTGGGGAAGAAGAATGCAAATGTTTGCATTAATTATATGTCATGCAACTATCTGGCTACATACGTGTGGTATATTTAATGCATGCTTTGCAGCAGTACATTTGTTGCATGCTGCTGGATAAGGTCACCAATAGGAAATAGATTTAATAGGTAGGTACACAGTATAAAACTCAGACTTCTTATTTGCCATCATCATTTTATCTTAAGCTATAACTAATAATTATAAGAAACATCTGTGTCCCAACTTCTATCAAAGGAGTTTGTTAAGCAGATCTTCACATTTTAAAAAGCTGTCCTCACAGCCTGCTTGGTTCACAGGAAAAAGAAAAAAAGAAGAAGAAAAAAGAGAAAGAGAAAAGGACAGCTCTCCTGCCAAAATAAATCGATTGGCTCATGGATTAAAAGTGTCTTCAGAAACCCATAAAGATGGGGAGTAATGCTCTCCCTTTTCTTGAAGTAAGTTTTAGGACACAAATTCTGGTTTTTGAAGTACAGATACTATTTGTTCTTTGGCAGCAGTCCTTTCAAAAACGTTGCTGGCACTTTTTGAATGTGGACTGGTAGTTTCAGGCTTGAACAGCATCCAGGAACTATAACGTGTTATTTCCCATTTTTCACAAATGAAGAGTACCTATAGTATTACAGAAAATGGGACTAAAGCTACATAATTTTTTCTTTCTTTTTCTTTCGCTGACCCATTATTATTCTTTTACTGTCATTTCTTCCCTCCTAGGACTAGATAACAGAAGGGAAATGATAAATAGGAAGCTAACCATGAAGAGCATTCCCAGGAAGTTGTGCCTAAACATAGAAAACAAAGATGTAAGGTATACAACTGAAAAAAAAAATTAAACATATGAATAGTATGGTAGGATACTTAACATTTTCTTGCTACTTTTATTTTAGATATATTTTAAATTATAAAATCCCTGGATAGTAAGCTTTCCATTGAAAGTTTGTTTTCTGATTTGATTTAATGTCTCATCTTCTTACCATTACTATTGTCAGATAGATGCATTACTTTTTCTTAGAATTTGTCTGTTACTATTAGTGTTATTTACATGATTCTGCGTTTTATTATTGAGACTGAATTGCTCTAAGGCTCATTAAATTTATTGTAATATTGAAGACAATTTTATTGCGTTACATTTGTTTCGGGATTCAAATGCTATTAATTTGGAAGGGGATTTCTGTGTTCTTGTCCCATCCCCCTCATGAAATCAGTAGTCTTAAGCAGTTCCAGCATTTTTTTTCCTGATAATTCTTTACAGTCACTGGACTGAGTAACAAAAAGACTTTGATAAGATACAATGAGATGAATCTTGCAAAGCAAAAGGAATGAGTTCTGCTGATTTTGGTGGAGATATCACAAATGTCATCATGATTGAATGAATCTTCTAACAGGAACCAGCTGATTTTATAGACAAAAGTCCTGATCCTCACTTTGATAAATCTCTTCTTATTTGAATGAAGATTGCAGTATTAGACCCACATGGAACTTGGTCGGAGGCCAACAATGAGAAAGGGAACAGAATTTTTTTTCTTCATCTGATGTGCTGAGAATGGAGACATTAGTTTGTGATTAGAAATCTGACTCTATTGTTGTGCAGATTTACTCTAGCTATTGTCCTATAAGAGCAAAAAAGGGCAAGTGAGGTAAAACCCCTTTTCCCTCAATAAGAGTTACTTTTTACCCATGCTTACAAGACCCCTGTGTGCTTGTTCGCTCCAGTGACGTGTTGTACGTGAACGGCTGTGCACCTACATTCACACAAAGACGTTAGCAATAGTAAAACCTCTGAGAGTTCACATCACACTCCCGTAAAATCCTTGGGGAGGCTGGGAATCTGGCTCAGATGCTGTCATTGAAACGTGCTTGTGTATGGCAGTTTGTGGCAGGTATGCCAAAAGTATCCTGGTACTCTCTGCAAGGAGGGGACTGCTTAGGTGGAAGATGGTGGGACTTCCACTCCTGCACCTCTAAAGGTCCCTCTCAGCCACGGAGTGTCTTTCTTCTGCCTGTAGCAGGATTCTGGGTCAATCTTGAAGAGGAAAAGATGCAATTAACTGTTCTCCTGAGATTTAAGTGCCAAGTATTAAATATTGTGCAAGACTGTCAGCCCACAAGCATTCTCTGCTATATGGAGAAATAGCTCAACTCATGACATTTCTGAGGAAATGTGATTTTTTCAGTTCTTTGTCTCCCTTGGAACCAAAACTAGGAGCAGATTCAACACTGTATCTATTGCCAAAATTTAGTTCTCTCAGTTAAATGAGCTCTTAATCTGTGTTGCGACAACTTCCATTGACAAAGAGTGATCGGATATGTCTACTCCACGACCTTAGAGGAATTGCAGTCATTACTCACCATGTAATTCATGTTGGACTGTGAATCATATAGAAGTCGTATACATGTAGAAACACCACCAGATATCTTTACTAACTATACTGTCCCATGAAGACTGCAAATAGGCATTTTGGTTATTTGTCAAAGCCAATCAGTAGGGTGGGATTACTGTTGAACTCCATCCAAATCCAGATTTGGATTTTAGAAAGCATGCTGCGCTCATTAACAGGCAGTTAATTAATAGCAGTGGCGAGTCTGTGGAAAAGCTACTGATGTTTAATAAGTCTTTTGTCTCTGGCTTCTATGATGTCGTGCATTAGCGGCAGCGCGATACATCAGATTCAGGCAGCAGTGCATTACACATATTTCTTAGTAAATGGCTACCGTTGAAAAGGAATCTGTCTTTATCAAGCAACAAGACACCTGTGCCTCAAAGTCCATTGCAGGATTAGCATTTACCACTGCCTTTTCCGATGTGTGCTGTAAGGAAATGTGTGCTTTGGTAGGTATGAGGTCCAAAAGGGGAAAATAAGCTGTGTTCTGTGGAGCAGCTAGAGTGAAGGCTGCATTTAGGGCATCCAAAAGAAGAGTTAATTGGGTCAAACTACTCTCTGGCTTATTCTCAAGCAGCTGAGTAACCACTTCTATTTTAGTCACGTCCCTTCTCCCTCCCCACTCCCAAATCTTCATTGTAACCAAACTATTAAGAGCGTTTCACTGCCTCACTCGAAAGAACATGGATGCACCTGCATGAGGGGACAGGTTTAGCTTTCTGTGGGTGTTAAACATGAATTCTAAGCTGTCCTCAAGGAAGGACAGGTGCACAAATACACACATGCAAACACTCTGGGAAGCAGAAAGGAAAACTTTACATCATACTTCCCTACTACCTGAACTCATAGGCAGTTGACAAGAATTCAGCTCTTACAGTTTTTTCAGTATTTATTTCTGCTACTTATGCACAATCTAAATTTTTGGTTGTTCCTTTGACCATATTTACTTCCTGAAGAATCTTTTGGAAGTGATATTATCATTATTGTTTAATTCCGTTGCAGAATGAATAAAGCTTGAATACGCAACAAAACTTCTGGCCCAGGAATGTTAACAAATTATGGAGTTGTGGGCTGGTTAAACTATTCTGTTTTTCAAGCTACCTTCCTATAATTGCTTGACTCCCTACGTGTTTATATATGTTTTCATGCAAGATGATAATGGCTTCTAGATATCTGTAGATCAACACAAAGCCAGGAAGATTATTTTGCCCTCCATATGTGCTGCTGATCTCTCTTCCTCTTCAATTTTGGCTCTGCTTAATATTACAAGAGCTAAAACTTTTCCTGGTATCACTGTTTAAGCTAAAGAATAGCTGTACTTTCAACAAAATTATGGGCAGATAAAAGAGGGGGAAGGTGACAGTTGTGAAGAGCAATAAAGGCTTGCTACAAAATCTTTGTTCCAAAAGTTGATCTACATTATCAAAGTCCCTGAGAACTCTGCTTTATGGTTTAATATATTTAACAAAATTTATATATATATATAAATATTTATATTCCAGGATTTTGTTAGTCTCTGTGCAACCTTAATAGTAATAGAGTTTTATGTTTTAATTTCCTCAAAGGAAAGTCATCTTTGGAACCCATGAATGTTTCAGTGTTTTGGAAAGATCTAAATATCTGTCAAATATCTATTGAGACCTATGATTTTTTTTTTCATCCACTCAGCAATCGTTTCATGTATTATTTTGAGAAACGGGACTATATGTACTGTAAATAATAAAGAAAAAATATATGTCTATGTATTATCTGATAAGCTGAAATAGCTCTGTCTGTTGGTTAATTATCCAAATACTAAAGAAAAGTTAGGCTAATGATTTCCAGACAGTTGTTATGCCATATCATGTTAAAGCAGCTGTTAACCATATGCACTACTGTAGTTCTGCTTATATTAACCATTATGAAATTTTCCTTGGGGAAAAATGCTCACGTGCTTGCAGAGAACCTCTCTGCCCTCTTTTTAAATGAAATAAGTTGGTTATTCTTAGAGCATAGTGAATAATTTGTAACAAATCACTTGGTGATTTTCCCCTGCTTGTGAATGGAGATCGTGTTTTTCCAAAGCCACCATGCACCCAAGGAACTGGAGTCTCACCGGCAATTTGGGGCATGTCTGTAGCTTGCAACAGAGCAGGGGGCAGTGCTGGGACAGCCCTCCAAAACTGGCACCAGTGTAACCACACCTCTGCAGGGCTGACACTGGTGGCCCTGTGGTGTTGGGACGCAAGGTCACCTTTCTTCACGGCACTGCACTCTACTGCACCGACCTGTCGGCTATTCTGAGGCTAACGTAGCAACCCCTGACACCGCTGTTTTGTGCAGGAATACGGCCCTGCAGCGGGATAGGGTTTCATCTGACCTTTTCCTTTTTTTTGTCTTTTTGTGAGAGAGACAGAGAGAGCGATCCGTGAATTCCTAGGGGCTTATGGCAGCAAATATTATAATGATAAACACCAGAGACACAGGATTTATGGACAGAGGCAGTCTCTTTCATTAGGCTGACTAATATAGTTGGAAAATAGAGACAAGCATTTGGGTCAAACCCCCTTTTTCAGGTCCAAGATAGAAGCATATCTTAAAGGCAGCTTGTGTGGATGAGAGTTCCTTTGTTGTTGGTTTTGTTCATTTGTTTGTTTGTCTTTCCCCAGTTAGAGCAATTAGAGCATAAGAGACTGTGTTTTCTTTATGTGTTGCCTCATTTTTCTTAAATCATTAAAACTACATGATGTACATCTATGAAAAGTTTAATGAGTATCTACCATTATTCTTATCAAACTTGTAGAATAGTTTGTCATCTTGGGTTGTCCTAAGGAAGAGTGTCTCTATTAACTCAGAAGGAGACTACACTTACACTTACTTTAGGAATATTTGTCTAAATTTGTTACATCTGCCTTTGTATCCTCAGTTGCATTCACCTTCTGTGAGTATTCAAACAAATGTTCATGAAAATAAATGAACTTTAAGATGAAAATGGTTCTATTGAATAACTGTCACAGAAATGTTTTGTCTTAAAAAAGAGTCTATCCCAGTAACAGTGTGAAAGAATCCCATTTCTTCTCTCTGCCTCCCAATCCCAGAGCTTGGAAGAAGGTAGTTGTACAGGGATATCACCTGCAAGACTTAAGACATGTTCCTTCTATTCAGTGTGAGTAAACTATGGGTGTTAGGCACCAAAAAGACATGGTGGATGGAGACCAGAGGAGAGCACTGACTGTGGTCAAAGGTCTAAAATTACATTTCACAAATAATGGCTGAAGGAATTAAGACTGTTTATTCTGCAGAAGAATAAAAAGAAATTGTGACAATAGCCTTCAGATACATTAAAAAAGAAAATTCTTCTGCATAAAAATGGAGGCCATTTAAACAAGGAATAATTATCCTAGGTACCAGAACAGTAAGAATATTGTCTCTATTGTAATAAATAAACAAGCACTGAAATAGATTGTCCAGGGAAGCTGTGAAGCCCATTATCAAAGGTATCCAAGAACAGGTTAGAAAAGCAAATGGTAGAAACGGTGTACATATAGTTATATGCCCTACCACAGCAGAGATGAATCAACTAGGTAACTTCCTAGTCTCCCTTATAGATCTCTTTTCTCTGTTTTTATGATTGATGACTATGTGATGATGGCAAAAAAATGCACAGGAAAGATGTCGTCCAAAATCCTTTGGCTCTCTTCATCCTGAATACTAGACAGTGAATCAACAAAGGATTTTTTCTCTAAAAAATTTTCAGTGTTTTTCACCTAAGACCTGACTGTCATCATATAGCGATGTTATACTAGCAGAACTCAGCCACTCTCACAATGCTCTGTAACTTAATTTCACAAGTGTATTATTATAATATTATAATATTAGCAGATTGCTGAATGGAACAAGCCCACTGACTTGGTGCAGAGAAATGTCCAGATGATGCAAGCTTGCACTGTGTCCTAGTAGACATTTCTGAGCCCAAACATCTCCCCCCAGCAACCCAACCACTTGCTCAAATGTCTGTTCTTGCCTGTGACAGATCTGAAAAATTACATTTTGTGAAGAGACCAAACCCGCTCAGACAATGACAAACAATTTGAAAATAACTGGTCTGACCGGGCGTCCAAATTGTTGGCAGGAAGGAAACCTTTATGTGTGCAAGGAGCACAAAAGATGAAAGCCCATCCCTGGTGCTCTTCTTCCACTGAAGCCCTCACCCTGACCTGTGGCCTCACCAGAAGACCTGAGAGCAGAGAACGGGGAGAGTATAAGAAAATAGTTTCTACTAAGGTTTCTTTTTTGAAGGAAAGTCTGTCACAGATGCTACAGTTATATCTTTCATATTGCCTGCTATCGATCTGTAGAGTTAGTAAAGTGGTCTGGAAAATCAGGGAATTTTGCTTTTTGGCTACAGCAAAACCCTGTATTAATATTTAAACTGCATATTTATGCATTCTTCTCTTTATACATTCAGATCCACCCAGGCCAGAAACCGCATGGCTGGGAGAGCTGCGCACAGCTCCCTTGCATCCCTCCGGTGTCCCTGTCCTCAGTTCCCCACCGAGCCCCGTGACTCTAAGGCCAGGGATTTTGCTTTTGACTCCTAAGCTTTTCTTGCTGGTGGGAATCCTGGGCAGCCTGACTCTTGCCTACGGCAGTTCCTGGCACAGACATCATCTGGCACATGTATATTTATAAAGGACTGCAAGTATAGTGGGACAGTCACTGCTTCTCCCTATAAGCACCTAGTGTTGAACACAATGATACTGTTGGCTCGCCTCGTAGCTATACCCCAGTAAAAATATCTTCAAGGACTGCATCCACACGTCTATTGGATGATTAGTCTTGTTTGTCTCAAAAACTAGGCAGAGGGTTTTTTTTCAGATGTTTCCCATGGGGAAAAAGCTTGCATGGCCAGATTATTTGGAGATAGTGCTTTAAATGACCTTGATCCTGAAAAACTTTTTTTTTTTAATCCATTATGATACTTTTTTCATATTTTAATCCAAAAGAAAGTGCTTTAGTGCGTTCCGATAGTTTTCATCCAGTCCTCCAAACTCTTTACCAGTGGAATGGCCTGCTATGGCTGCAAGCACAGTTCTGGCTGGACTAAGTTTTAATTAGCTGCCAATGATGTCATCTCCATGTCTGTGTTAAAGGCACAGGTCTAAGTGTTCCTCCTCATTTAATGTACTGCAGAAATTCCATTTTGGGATAGCATTAAGCCTCTTCAGAGCCAATCTTGTATTTCTCCTGCAGCGGAGACGCTTGGCCTTCAGCCTTCTGACTTCTGACACTACCCCAGTTGTGCTCTAACGGTCCAGAAATCCACTGCCTGTTGTGTTTTATTGCTTATGTGAAAACGGTCCAATCCCTTGTCAGTTGACAAGGGAGGAGCGTCGCATTGAAGGATTGCACAGCAGTGTTTCTGGGAGCTACGTTATTTCACACCAGCAGCAACCTTTCAGTGTTTGCGCGGCAGCCCGGGCGAGCCTTGGTGCTCTTGCCATAGAGCAGCGAGCAAACCCCATTGTAGTCACTCTCTCTGCCAGAGAGACTAACGCATGTTGCCAAATATCTCCCCTCAACACATTTATTGAACATTAAAACAGCAGAATAGCATTGAATGAAGTCCAGTAATTTTATAGGATATATTTTAGTCACTAAGGCTTTGAAGACTAGTCCAATGTTAATTATAAAGTTTCTGTGTCTGGATAACATATTGTTAACAGTTATTTTGTAAGTGCTAATGGCAAGATGGAAGATTTCCAATAGTTTTATTGAGGAAGTGGCAATTAAAATGTTGAGCACTGCAACATACATACAAAATAGAAATAATCCTGCATACACAGCACTTTATGTCTAAAAAAAAAAAGAAAACAGAAAAAACAGGGATGTAAATTTTCCTTTGAAATAAATGCAACCATTTTATTTCTAAAAAGTTTTGCTTTTGAAAAAAATAAACATCAATTTACTTGCCAACTTCAAATGTCACGAGTCTTGAACAAGTTTGACATTGTTTAAAAGCACATCGTGAAACTATTAGAAAGCTAAGACAAGTTGCTATGTTATGTTTTTCCACACACAAAGAGCAACAATATGTTCTCAGTTTGAGTAACTTCTTTTAGATTGAGGGAAACAAAACAAGAAAGAACAAAAGCAAAGTGTTCACAAGAGTGTGTGGAAGCGTCTACATTTGGGGAACTGTTAACGCTTGGGTGGGAAGAAGTTCTCTGTAATTGCTACCACTAGGTCAGCAGCGCGCACCGATGCTCCTGCCACGGTGCCGCAGGGAGGGACTCGCTGTGTACCTGCAGGCAATCTTAAAAAAAAAAAAGGACTATCCATGGCTCCGTATCGTCCATCAACTAGCAGGCTCCACACGGAGCTTGCTTTGCAGAGCAAATGGCTACCACCTGCTAAAAGGAGCCCTGGTGGGATCTACAGCCAAGATGGGAGTCCGGCAGCACCGGGGCTGGGTTTTAGCACGAGGTCGGTCCGTGCGAGGCACATAATCCGTGCGAGCTGAGTGGGGGCCAGGGGTTCCAGCCATCTGAGTGGGTTTGGGTTTGCCTGCAACATACCTGGTTTAATCTAAACCTGCTGCAGTGGACAGGTTTTAAGGCCCTTCCTTAACGCTTTTCCAGACAGCTCTGTTTCCAGACAGCTCGGTGAGGCTGGATTTCACATCCTCTTCTGGCCGAGTGGATGCTAGCTTGCGGCCCGGGGGGAGCTGAAAGCCGCTTTGGGCTCCTGGGCCTTGTCCCCGGCTCCCTTGGCAGTGCCAGAGCAGGTAACAGCCTTGGCAGCTGCAGGTATCTGGGAAGAATGAGGAGATGCATTTCCTAATTTTCCAGGCCCTCCAGACCCCTGAGAATTGATCGGCCACAGGACAGCTACCCTGGATTTCCCTCTCCTCCCCTCCCTTCTCTTCCTCCCTTCTCCCTGCTCAGCAATCCTGACATGATCTTGGTAGGTAGTTGGCACTGCCTTCCTGGTTGGGAGTTTTCTCCCTATTTCCAGCTCAGCGCCTCCCCTGCTGTGAAAAGATGCATCACAGGTTTTCTTTAGCATTTTGAAAGACAGATTCATTTTAGGGGAGTGTCCAGTGAAAACCACTGGGGGAACAAATGCCAACTTTGGGCATTTGGCTGAAGCACATTATTCTGCTGTCCTCTGTGTAGCCTCAGGAAATTCAGTGAGGTGTCTCCAGGGGGCAAATCAGCCCATCTGAGATCTGAATCACCTCTGGAGACTTCTTTCACTCTCTGCTGTCTACAAGGAAGTCCCTAGCCCAGGTGCAAATCATGATTCCCAAGGTTTAGTGGGGCAAACCTGGACCATCAGTCCTGGAGGCTGCTCGTTTGCTTGCTCAGAAAAAGCAACAAACCTATGATGTGAAGGGGCAGTAGCGCAGCAAGAGTTGTTCTGCTGAAGAAAACAGTAATATAAAAAAAAATGAATGAAGTGAATAAGAATCCAAGACTGACTGTTCTCTGCCTGTTGTTCCTACCTTTTCCCTTGTATTTCCACAGGAGCCACAAAAAAAGAGAGAGCAGGGAATCATTGCACTTGACTTCCTTTTTTTGTTTTTCTTTGCCTCTGTTTTCCCCTTTTTGCACAGTCATAACAGGCAGCAAGGGGATTCTTACCAGCCTAAGTACCCACGTACTGTGCATGGTTCTCCAGTGTGACCCCAAAGCTTCGTGGCAGAGCACAAGGACTGGGATTTGGGGTTTCTTGTGGTCCCTGGGCAAGCTGCATTCAGCTTCCCCTAAAGTTGAAAGCTGTGAGGCATCAGTGATACCTGGCTGGACACAGAGGAAAGATGTTAACATTGATCTAAAGAAGCCCAATCCTGCTGACCTCCAGTGAGAGGCTAATTCTTTTTCAATGAGCTTTTAAAAAAAAACCATTGCCTCTCATCTGCAGTGCAAGGCTGTCTGAGTGCAGCTTGTAGAACAGTGTTTGAGGGCTGAGCACCTCTGAGCATTGGCGAAGCTGGACTTCACACCTTGCATGATGACTCAGGTATACTTCTCATCCAGCAGTAGTCAACCCTTTCAGGCCACAGCCCCCTTTCTATTTTTTCAGGGAATGTGCCCTTCACCACAAACTTAAGCCTTCTGGCAACAGGAGGTTGCCTGTCTCAGTTACAATTTCCAGGCCCTTTCAGAGTACAACTTCCAGCCAATCAGTGGGCTGAGACCCATCACTCACTCGAATGGCAACTCAGCTCTTTGCCTTGAAAATACTAATCTGTCTGATTTTAGACACTGAAATTTGCCCAAGAGGAGTGCCCTGGGCTCGCTTGCAGCACAGGGGTAGGCTGCTCCATAGGGAGGAGGTCTGGTGCCTTCTGCCAGCTCTCATGACCACCTCCTGCAGGGGCAGGTGGCCAGCTTTGCACCTAATGGCCCTCAGCCCAACCTGAGCTCCATGGACATGCAACTCCCGCCTCTGCTGATGCAGGAGCATCACCTGTCAAACAAATGCTTCCTGAAGAACAGCCTTGAGCACCAGTTTTAGCGGCAAGTTTTGTGAACATCATTCAAGCTGCTGAGTCCTGAACCGGGCAAGGAGTGGCTGTACTGGGAGAAGCAGTCACGCTGCTCTCAAAGACCACGCTCCAGCTAGCCGCTGGGCTGCAGAAAGGGACCAACAGGTATTAGCAGTTATATGGAAAATCCAGTAGTGATAAAATAGCACTTTTGAGATGTTCAGCTGTAAAACCTGCCACAGGCCCTTTTCTAAATCAATCCAAGCTCTATGTATAACTTGATAAAAGATTTATTAGGTGAGGGATAATAAATATGTAGAAAAGAAAGGTAAGGAAAATAAAAGTAATATACCTGTAAACGGTCTGCTATACTGAGCTGAACTAAACAACAGCTTGCCTGGCACAAGTTGCTCTGTCCGAGTTATTTATTCGAAAACAAAGGGAAAAAAAGGAGCAGGGTGGAATGATCCCATGTAAGATGGTAGAGAGCAGCACTTTCTGACCGCTGATGCTCTGCTTCTCCAGCTGTTTCTCCAGGGTGTCTGTTAGCTTAAGAGTGGGCTTTGAGGTGTTAGATGTCAGCGTTTGCACTACTGTTCACAACAAGTCACAATGAAACTGCAGCTCAAGATCAAAAGGCACAAGACAGCAGACTGATTGGGAAAGACGGATCACTGAGGTCAATGCTGGATGCTTTCTGTGAGTGGTTAAATGATCCATCTGGTAACTAATGGGACCTTGACACTGTGAATGACTGTTATTAAGAAAGTTAGGAACACCTGGAGAGAGCACCAAAAACTTTCCAGGAAATGGTTATACTGGTACTTTTGGTGTGGCCTCAGTCATGATTTAAAGGCGATGTGCTTGAAAGCATCCTTGCAGTGCATTCTGAAAACTGTGCCAGGACTGAACTGGTGCATGAAGAGAGAGACTCCAAGAGCAAAATTCCTTATTTGCAGATAGACTTCTCTACTGATGATGTCGGCATTTTTCACTGAGAATGGTACTGTCAGTAGAGAATCTTCTCCAGAAAAAGCCAGCAGTAACGAACATTTATTTTCATTATTCCGTCACCTAAAAATGTCAGCAGTGCTTTCGATGCCATCTCTCTTTGTCAAGACATATCTATTCTGTAGGGAGAGCAGTGAAAACACTTCACACCAAGTAAATGTTCATGTGTGTGACCGTTCATGTCATTATACTTTATTATAACGATTCTCTTCAAAGGTAGCATATAGTATCAGATAGGCTGGTTAGAAAACACTATGTCATTCCTGATTTGCCTCTGCTCATGGACAAAAGGTTGAGGGTTTTTTGTTTTTTGTTGTGCTTTTTTTTTCCATTGGACTACAGCCTAAAATGAAACAGCACTAGAACAGAGGTCAAGAACTTGTAAGAATTCATTCAAGGGGAACCAGGTACAGCTTGATTCAATATCAATATTTCATATGTTCTGAGATTGTGGTTCAAACTACAAGATAGCAGAACACCATTTTTATAGCCTTCCATCTGTGAGAAGTTATTTCTCAAAGCACTCTGTATGAACAATCTAACAGATATTCATTTTTGAGATCATATATTCTGCTAAGTGGGATCTTTTTGATGCACAATCTGGCTGTGATAGTAATTTTAAAACTAGAGAGAGAGAGTCTTAGAGCCGGATTCATAAAAATAAATGTCTTCCACACAAAGTTATTTTCCATGATGCATTAACTCCTCCTTTTCCAGGCATTTGTGGGAAAGTAATATACTCAGTATTATATACTCATGGAGCAAAGGAAGAAAGAATCAGTGCAAGAATCATAGGGAGATGATAAAGCTTATATTTAACTAATAAAATACACATACCCTTTCTTTTAAAAATATTCTCATGTTTATTTCAGGACATAAATACAAATACTTTGAGAACAGCTGAAACCCTTTGATGACACAGTAATAAGAGCGTTTTGCATTGATGTTCTTCTAATTATGATGCAGTTGTGGCATATCATGTACCTAGTAGGAAATGTTGGAAATCAGTTTCACCTATCCAGTATCCAGGACCCATCTGAGACCAGTTGTCTTGGCAGGCCAGGCTGGAAAAGGAACCTTGTTTTCTGTGGCCAGCAGGGCACTAGCATGGCTAGCATCCCATGCCACTATCTTTGATTTCCCAGTCCAGATGAGCAGGAACTGATTTAGAGCAGGGATGGCTGGTGGTGGCCTTGGTTATCAATCTGTAGCCAGGCTTGCCACGTGCCTTTGGATACGCAGTGAGGTTTCTTAACCCTCACTGCCACCACACCCCTGGTTTCATCTTACCATGCTTTTGCTGTGGTAACAAGAAATCACCAATGAATTTGTAGAAGCCACAGTGCTAACTCACCCAGTTACCTCAGTCACTTATGTCAGGGCTGAATTTGAAGCTCTGTGTCTGCTGTTATGCAGAAGAACATGAGTCGTGTGGATAAAACAGTTTTTTTCTGGGCTTACCATCCATGGACTTTTCAAATTACAGCAACAAAATTACATGGAGCTGTTGCACTCACTATCACCCTACATTTGTGACATTTCCATGAGCTTTTGAAGCACGCTGCAGTGGCACATGAGCTTCCAACCAGGGCTGCTTTGGTCTTGTGTGTATGGATGACTGATCAGGAAATTCTCACTCATGCTGTCTCTCCAGCCGTGTCCCTTTCAGTTTTGCTTCCTCCAGCTCCAAGTGCTTTAAGCATATTCTAAGGCTAAGAGACAAGAACTAGCAAGTAAATGCCAAAGGTTAAATCCTGATCTTACCAAAGGTGTTGGGAGCTCTGTCACTCTTTCCCGTGGAATCAGGCTTTTAGCTCAAATTGAGCAGGTAGAGAAATCCAGGTTTCCTGGCATATTTCCTCCCCCCCCCCCCCCCCCCCCCCCGTGCGGCATGCAAGTGTAGTGAGACCAGCTTGCATATATACCTAGGATTTTTGGAAGTGTTTCCAGCAAGTCAGAGGAGTAGCAGTAGCTCAGACCAAGCTGTTGATTATCAGGAATTACCAGACATTTCTAATGTGTAAACGTTGACCAGTTGCACGGTAGATATGTAATAAATTCAATGTTTCTGGAAGAGCCAGAGTTACTGCATATGCTCTGGACAGACAATCGTCCAGTGCGTCATGCGCAACATGACATACATCAACCTTATGGTGCACCCATGGCTGACATGTCTGGAAGGAATTGCAAGATGTGCCTCATACCGTCAGGAGTATGTGGCAACCCCTCTTATGCAGATGGCTCTCTGCAGAAACAGGGTGAAGAAATGATTATCAGAGTGGTTCATAAAGAGTTATTCATAATCTGTGGTGGTTTTTGAGGTTGTAGGAAAGGCTGCCATTTCCTCATTCGGGATTTAAAAAGGAAATACATTTGTATATCAAGAAAAAGTGAAGGCTTTTTTTTATTTTTGCTCATAAGGAAAGAAATACCTAACTCACTCATCAAAGCCGATTCAAGCTAAGACAGTACTCCGCTAATCTGCTCTAGAGCTTTCTTCATCCACCTCTGTAGCCTCCCAGTGTCTTCCAGGATGAAAGGATGCTTCATGGGGTCTTTCGTTCTTTTTCTTCCCTTGTTGCAGGAAGAGGTCTTGGATGAAACATCAATAAACAGTTGTCAGTCACCCACCTCTGTTTTCATGTTCTATGCACTTGAATACAAGTGGCATACAAGTATCTAAAGGGTGGGTTGAAGGAGGATGGAGCCAGGCTCTTTTCAATGGTTCCAAGTAACAGGACGAGGGGCAATGGGCACAAGTTAGAACACAGGAAGTTCCGTTAAAATACATGGAAAAACTTCTTTACGGTGAGGGTGACAGAGCACTGGCACAGGCTGCCCAGGGAGGTTGTGGAGTCCCCTTCTCTGGAGATTTTCAAGACCCACCTGGATGCAGTCCTGAGTAATGTGCTCTGGGCAATCCTGCTTTGGCAGGGGAGTTGGACTAGATGATTCCAACTCTGATAATTCTGTGATTCTGTGATTCTGTGAATTTTTAGACACCCAAATTTTGAAAGAGAAGTTGTCTTGCAACGTGTTCGAAAGGTGGCCAGTCTCCACTTAATTTTAACCTCCTGCAGTAACTACTTCCACAGCAAGATCACTTGACCACAAAGGCTATTT
Organism: Vanellus vanellus; assembly: GCF_965231255.1. Classification (NCBI taxonomy): domain Eukaryota; kingdom Metazoa; phylum Chordata; class Aves; order Charadriiformes; family Charadriidae; genus Vanellus; species Vanellus vanellus. The sequence continues at coordinate 89,637,463 of NC_138907.1, read as the reverse complement.
CTTCCACTATTTTGCGTTTGGGTAGCTGTATTGACCTGGAATAGTGCAGTTGTCTCAATGGTTCTTGGACAATTTAAAATAAAAGCAAAATAGCAACAGCCAAACCTGCTAGCAAATAATATAGCTATTAGCAAAAACATCAGTGAATGAAAGAATCAGGTCACAGGAAGCCCTTATGATGGCTTATATTATTACAGGGAAGAGCTGCTGTAGTCTTCAGAACCTAGAAGCCTTCCACTGTTGTTTTGTTAAACCCCAGATTTGAAGGCTGATGGCTCTCATCCCAAAAAAAAATCATGCTATGGACATACATGAGATCTAATAGGGGTTCTGTGATGATGTATTCCAATATTCATTCTTTTTCTGCCTGTCTAAAGATTCCTGTTGGGTGGGAGTATGGAGAGTGGCCTGAGGTGCCGCCTGCTGTATTGCACAACATGCTGCAAAACCAGCAGCAGTTTGAGTGTGGGGTGTGAGGTGTGGATTGAACTTGTGCATGGCATTAAGTCCCCGATCACCTTTATAATTTAAAGCGATGAGATCGGCAGAGATCTTTGGAGGTATAACTCCATCAGACAGCGGCACAGATACTCTGCCCTCCCTTAAAGACAGAAGGCAACCCCGGCTGAGTGGGATCCGGGGGCTTGAGGAAGAGGCTTGCTCTGAAATAGTCCCAAGAATGGAAGCACTACTGGGTACTAGGGCCTCTCCTCAGCAGAAGGAAAAGATATATTTTGAAATGCACGCGGAGACCTTTGGTATTTCTCCCTCTCCAAATGACCAGACAGCTGGAGGGAATCAGTACAAGTCAGCTTAGATCCAGCTGTGAAACCCTTCACATAGATCTCCATTGCAGGAATCCTCTGAAACTTCAGGTCTGGAGAGTCCACTTTGGCCAATCTGCGAAAAGAAGTGAGCCAGGTCTGGGCAGCAGCATGGTGAAAGAGGATTTGTAGATCTCAGAAAAGGACAGAGAAGATAAAGGGTGCTTCGCACAAGCATTCAGCTTTGGAGATGTTTGCTGCAGCCTCTGACTCTCCATTACTTAATGCAAACGTTGCAGAGGTTTGGAATGGCACTACAAGCACAATGTGTGGATGCACTGACATTTTCCAACGGGTCATATTAAACATGGAAAGAAATTAGAAACTCATATGTGGCTTGTAACTTCAAACATTTCGACAGGATAAATATATGCAGAATGCTTAACAATGCTGTGCAAAGTTTTTTTGAAATATATACTCCCTAACGTACTTGTAAGCAGGGGGAGTTCAAATAGCAATCAGCCAAAACTGGATAGGTACACTCCATCAGAATATATTTTCCTTAAAGTTGCCCTCAAAGCAGCATCATTTCTCATACTACTTGAAGCTGATTTAAGTGTTGGGTCTGTGCCAATTATTTGCTAAGCCCTCTGTCTTTATTTGATAGCTTATATGATACAACTGACCAACTCACGGAAACATCTGTTGCACGCAAAGACAAAAAGTACTAGGATCTTCCAATGTTTGGATGGCCACTTTGTCCCTCTTCTGTCACATCATTACCTCTGAGGGTGGCCTCAAATGCAGATTAATCTATTCTGAAATGTTGTTTTGTTAATTTTGTAGAGGTGGGAACGTATTGCTCATTTAATCTAAGTCGATCTTTGTTAGCTAAGTGTACAATTAAAATTGCAGCATTTGACGTAGATCTGGGTGGCTTACAGCACCAGTCTCTCACTTCTAAGCACAGAGTTAAAGTTCAGCCAGAGGTCTTGCATAATATGAGTTTTCAGGGATTTTAGCGTAGTCCCCACTGGAGCGTTATCTACAACACAAACAACTATACATCATTTGGCAATTCAGGACAAAATTTGATTAGGAGACACCCTATTCTAGCTAATTTTAACGTATCGAAGAGTGTTCTCCCTTTGCACAGCAGTTATTTCTGGCAAGACCTGAATTTGTTAATGAAGAGAGGAGATTGGTCATACTATCTAGCCTTCAAAGCATATAAAATTTGGCACTTCGCTTAACAAACCTATAGCATGGTGTTTCACCTAAGAGATTATATTGAAAGGTGACTGACCCAGTGCCAAGGAGATCCGAATCTCTCTCAGAGAAGCAATTCTCTGCCTTTCATTATGTTTTATAGGTTTTATTTAACCCAACGTTGCTTAGTGCCTTCAGTGCCATATTCTCGAAACATCTTGTAGCGAATGGCAGCATTTTATACAACAGGGTCCCTTCCTCACCAAAACTGTTGCACAGGGATTCACTTTGCCTAAGTCTATCTCTGTGAAAATTGTCTAGACTAAGCAAGCTCCTACAGTAAATGGAATGGTCCAACTTGAGTGAGGGAATCCCACACCAAGTTCCTGCAAAAACTCTCTCTTCAAGGTTGTCTCTTCACCAAGAGATTATGAGGGTTATAACTTAAAAGCGGGAAAGGAAAAGATGTCCTCATGGTTCAGATTAATCACCCTTTGTCACCATCTAAGTCTATCATAAAATGTAATTATTCCATGAATCGATAAGTCAATAATTTGATTTCAGCTGGACTATGCAGAGCCTAAAATGCATAAGTTCTCTGACTTATCTTCCTGTAACTCTCTTTCTCCACTTCAAACCCTAATGACACAGAGGCAACATTATGCTGACTCCTGTAGAAGGCAGGCACTGAAATTCCTTCAACTGGCATCTGAAAAAAGAAAAATCCGGTTTGAAAACAGTTCAAAATTTTACGCTGTCAAAGAAGACATTGCTGGGAGAATATGGTTTTCAAAGACACAAATTCAAATTGACAAAATCTCTTAAACTATAAAAATTCAGACAGCAAATTTTCCTTTTCAAGGACTTACAGGAGGAAAACTAAAAGTCTGTGGAGCATTACACGGTGGTGAACTTCCCCCAGTTTCTGATTGCAAAGGAACTTCCTGCTGAGCAATGTTCAAAAGACTAATTTAAGTGGCCTTCAACTTCAATTTTGTGAGCGAAGGTGGAATGAAGACAGTGCTGGGGCAAGTCCAGTTGTAAGGGGACAGACAGATACTTTTTAATCACATTCAGTTCCTGCACATCTTCTCACCTGTTTTGATAACTATGAGCTATATGCCAACTTTCTAATGATATCCTGAAGTGTTTTACATTGGATGTCAAAGCCTTGGCAGCCATGAAGTCCTGCAGAACTGCAGTGCCTCTTCCCTCAGCACCTGTAAACATGGCTGCTGTAAACACGGCAGCCAAAGCCTTCATTCTTCATCAAAACATTCCCATGCTTTTTTCCATGCTGTTGTCTTATCTCTTATCCTCCATCTGCTTAGTCTAAGTCCCTTACCTTTTACCTTACAGGTCCTCCCAAATATCAGTCTTCTGCTTTATGGCAGTTTGCAGCATACATTGAACCATCAGCTTGGTTGTCAGCTATTTATATAGCATCTTCTATGTCGACGTGGAACCTTATCCCACAGCTTCTTGTTTTAAATAGTGTATCATTCATTAAATTAGATGAAACTTAAATTTAATTTAGTTTTCTCATTAGAAGTAGTTCTTCATTTTTTGCTTGCTCTTACCTGATCTCTGCCACAATGCAAATGACTTTTTGTTTCCCCAAGATTTGGATCTCAGTGTCTTGTGTCCTCTAATTCTGTCTGCATATGTTGTCTTATTGAACATACGTACATATTTAGCTGAACTGCCTAAGATGTTCACGTGATGGCATGTTATGCCTAACTATAAGTCATTCTCAACATCTACCTGTGCCTGTCAATTGATAACGGCTCCACAACTGTCAGTCCCCCTAAAAGAGCAGACCAATTTCAAAGGAATTGAGGAGATGGTTGGGTGCCTCAGAGATACAAAGTTCCTTAAACCGTTGTAAATGTAGGTACCTAAAGAAGAGGAAGATCTCATTTAGTACCTCCACTGAGATACATGTAAATAGAAATCAGCCTATGGTGTCCATGCGTTGCCTGATCCACCAGCACTGGACCTGCCACAGTACATGCTGCTACTTCACCAGGAAAATCGATAGATATGGGAGGGCTATGGAAAGGTAGAGGACAACAGGGAGTTGAGAATGCTGGAAAGCATATCAAGGGACATAGGGGAAAAAAAAAACCAACTAAAAAAGCAGCTTTGTGGGAAATCAAGTTTGTTTAGCTTTACCCTCATGGAACAAACTGTTTACTGTAATTGTGTCTTCTGAAGAGCTGTTACTTGATGCTTTGTGCTTCCTTGACTGTCTCCTTAGTTTTATATGATATTCGCCTCACATCTCATCTTCTCCATCTGACTGCTATTTAGTTTCCCACTTATTTAGTCATATAAAGCCATCTATGCTAAAAACAGACATGGCTGAAGTTTTGTTTCCTTTTTTATATAAAAGAGAGGGGGAAAAATCCCAGCTTGCAACAGAACCAGACTGGTTTACCAAAGCTGCCCACCCATTCCCAGCCAGCCTGGGGACATTTTATTCAAACAAGCCCTTCCAATATTTCACAAAGCCAATTCCTTGACTGATGAGGTTTTACTAAACCACTAAAGAAAAACCACCTCCCTTCCACTGGTTTACTCATCTCTACCAGTATAAAATTAAATTTTACACATTGAGAAAATTGAGGGTTTTTTTCTTTTTCCTGCAACGAAGATACAGAAGACACATAATTGGCTACGGACACTGAGTCTTGCACAGCACCATACTGTAAAGCTTCATTCCCTTCAGGTGACTGACCAGTATGAGAGAGCACTCCGAGGTAACTTCTGATTTGGGTTGGTGGTCAATGTAGTGAAACAAGTTTGGGGGTAGATGGATCATCTACCTTGTAACAGCAAAACCTGCTATCTCTGAACTACACTGCTTCACCAGATTAACACATTAGGAAAACCTTTTTAGAAAAAAAGTTGTCATATAAGGAAAAGGAAACAGAGGCAGAAGCACAATTCAATGTTACTTCAAGAAAGATGAGACTGGATATTGATAATCACTTGCAAAGGATACAGCAAAAACTTCATAGCAGAAACATCCACTTGAAACAGAGACTGGAAGTCAGCCAAACCTCCTAAACTGCCGACGACAAATCATGGTTGCAAAAGACATCCCTCAAGTCATAGTAGAAACTAAACAGGGGAGTGAGCAGAGCAGATGTTTGGAGGTCATTAACAGGAGCTCAATTTTCCTTGCCTAGTGGCTACCTCTACAGATATCTGATTCCCAGAAATTTCCTTGACCTCCAAACATCTGCTCTCTTCTCCTGTTCTCTTTACATCCGTATTGCAGAGAGCCTCACGCAGTCATAACCTTTTCAGTCTTTTCTTATAAAATATTTGTATCTCACTCCCCTAAATCATGAAGGAAAATATTTAACAGGTCTGGACCTATCATCATTCATGGTAGGACCTTCACATTCATTGCAGTTGATGCTAAACTGTATAACTTGGTGTTTGGGGTTTTTTTTTTGCTGCATAATGTGAGTGTGCACATACACTGTACAAGTAAGCTAATCTGGTGTACTTAGTTTTTTTGATTTGAACCCTTAGGCCCTTTCCTTATGCTCTATGTTTTGCTCTTTTACTGCATTTCTTTATCTGCTGCCCTTTGTCAAGCCCTTAGTCTCCATGAGAACTAGACGTGCCTGAGACAGCTTTATTACTTTGCAAAACATGGGGGCCAAACACATATTTCCAAGTATGATTGCTACTGCTTTTCCTTCCTCTAATGGTCAAACAAATCTAGTGAAAGTCGTTGTGTACAATGAGCTCTGGTATTGCTCAGGAGTCCATTATCTGTAGCCATTTAAAATGTTTTCCCATGGGACAGTAAAAGCCAGAGTCATTCTTCCTTTTTGGATGAGTAGTACCATATTTGCTCTTTTTTCCTCAAAATTTCCCATACCTCCCAATTTTTCTGGAAATCAAAAATAGATTACGTGTGCTGCAACAAGCTTCCCTGCTAATCCCCTCACATCCCTCAACACTCATATCTAGCAGATAGCAAGTTCCTTGTGTGATCACATATTTTAAGCATCTCCCGCTTACTAATATAAGTTTCTAGAGTAAATATTTTCTCTGTATTATCTAGTTTACTAGGTTGGGGGGGGTAATCTATTTTACTGAAGTGTTTTGTTAATCTTTTTCTCAGAAAGCTCTTGGTATTCCAGCCATTTTGGAGTCATTGTTCTCTGTTCTTCTGCTCACACGCTTGCCAGTATAAGGTGGGTTTTGGATTAACAAACTGATTTTTTCAGCACAGCAATCAGTACACCTGCAGCTAGAGAGTGACCAAGTCCCTTTTTCATTATTTGCATCCATGGGGCAACCTTGGCAGTTCAGGATTTAGAAGTGAGGAGGACCTCAGAGTTAAAAATTGCAGTCCTTACACAGGAACCTAACTCGGAGACTGTTGAGAGAGCTCAGAAGCCAGCAGCCACCCCCAGCCTTCAGGCTATTTTGTGGTTTCTTCCCTCCTCTCTCACTCTGTTGATGTCCTTGGAGGTTCTCTCTATGGCCACATTTTCTTTTATTTGCTATTCCTTAATATTGTAAAATGATCACATGCCTTTTTTTACTGTCTCTGTCCTGAAATCGCATCAACCCTCTCTCTGCCCTACTGCCCTTTGCATCTCAGTTTCTGCCTTCATTTCTGCTCACTTCTCTGGATGACCATGCTCTGGTTCAGCTCAGCTAGGCTGACACTGAGGCAGAAAGTTCCTCCTTAAGGAACTAGGTGGGGGTTGGGGAGTCAAGGTTTGACTCTGCACTCCACTCTAATCTTCCTGTGGGCAAGCCAGAGGGTCCACCTCCCCAACAGTGGCCCCTCTTACAGGAATAGACACATGCAGACATACTCCTGGAGGAGAAACCATAGGCTGAAGATGAATCCAAACTATTTTGAATGCTTTGGATGCCCTGGATCTGTACGGATCGGGTGCTGTTATTGTCAGACTCTGCCCCTTCCTGCTTGCTAGGGAAATAATCCCTTCCTCACAGGTGGAAGCAAAGCCTCCATTCCCTTCAGGGTCCAGGTCCCATCCCATCCCCCCATCCCTCCCAAGATGGATTACTGTGGTTTATGTGTCTTGAGCTGAATTCATAAGTGATACATAGACTCCAGTTGGTACAGAAAGGAGGCATCTGCCATGTCTGTGCCACCATATGCATATCATTCTATATTCAAATCCCTCTGGTAGCTCCCCATTCCAGTCTGAAGACACAGTCCTAATTTCTGAAAAAATTAATGGCTCAGATCCCAGCTACATCAAAGACTGGGTTTTGATCTGTAAATGACTGTGTGTGCTGCTCTCCTCTGGGACAATGGACTTGACAAAAGTTTAACAATATCCAGTAGCAAGGAGACAGAGTTGGACAAAGTCAACCTAATCTGAGCAAGGAGCAATTTCCTAGCTGAGAGGGTAATTAAACATGGAAGCACTTTACTACAGAAGACTACAGACTTCAGTAAGTTTAGGTATGTTTCTGAAAAGCATGACCTTCTGGCACCGCTGGCAACAAAATGGGTTGGGTCTAAGTTTGCAAAGGGTAGTAGGAGGCTGGTCTGCATGATCCTGGTGGTCTTTTGCTGGTCTGAGACTCTGGGAGATGATGGGTTCTTTTGGTCATGCCATTCTTCCATGGTCATTGTGTGGAGGAGGAGTAGTCTCACAACACTGGCCTTTCTTCATTAAGACAACAGTTTAAATGAGTTTTATGTTTCTGAGCAGCAGACAGCAAAAGATATGTCATGATGTGGATGAAACCTGGGAATGCTGCAATTCTGTTTTTGCTTTCCTCTGAAGAAATGAGGGGTCTGGCCTCTCACTGTAGTGACCTTGTCTTGTGTTGACCTCAACTAGACAGCTCCAGGGCTGCAACAGTACAGATCCTAGGAAAGGTTTTGGGAAACTGGGTAAATACCTGATTAGCACAGGCTGAGTTCATATAGTAAGGGGTATGCTGGGACAGGACAGATCAGTACACTACGATGATGTAGCAAACCTTTGGGAAAAGCTCATCTGCCCAGTGCTCAGGGTCAGGTTCCTCTGTGCACTTGGGTGAGGAAAGGATTTTCCTTTCCATCGGATTAGCAGGGGCTGTAGAGATATTTTGTCTTTTTCTATTCTTTGTGGTACTGGTTTGCCTACTGGAATAATTTGGACCCTGCTTAGTCATGTTCCCACAGCACAGGGACTTCCTGGCTGTTTTTATTCTCTGCCTGCAGTAACCTCTCAGAGCCTAAAGTCCATCAGTCCTCGAGCAAGACACATGCAGATATCCGAATGGTCCGAAGCACCCACGAGAACAAAGTGATTCATTGCGTGGTTTCTCCTGCCTTACGAAAGCTATGCCTAAGGCATGATTAAGAACTGAAGGATACATGTTTCAATCAAAGGTTGGGGTTACCATATGTCCAGTGTGGGTTTTTTTAGGATTGAGGTTTTTTTTGAACATGGCCTCTGTCCTTGGAGTTTGGGGGGCTATTTAGTGAAAAGATGGTTTGGCCAGAGTCTGGGTTTTGAGGTGTTATCTGTGAGGAGAGGCAGATGGAGGTTGGCTGTGCTGCTCAGCAGAGTGTCGGCTGTATGTGCTGGTGATCTGTGTGAGTGATGGGGAGGCGAGGGCATCGACTCAAAATGTTCTGAGTTTTGGAGGGGTTGGGGAAACAAGCTAAAGCAACAACTGCATGTCATATGTGGCATTATGAGGTCAGAAGAGAGGAGTCAGAGAAAGGGGAATGACTGGGACACATGGGACGGAGCAGAGGACTGAAAGGACATGGAGGAGTTCTGTAATCAGAGGGAATCTGATGCAATGTCTGGAGCAAGATGGGGATAGATGTGGGAGGACTGAAGAGACTTTGGGCTGAAGGATTTCAAGGTCTTGAAATCCCTCAGGGCTTTTAGGAGAGGAATGGAAGATAAGAACTTGGGTTTCATGCTGCAGTCAGTGGACAGCCATGGAGCATTTACATCTCTGGGAACTATGAGAAAGGACCCTGTTTAGGGGGTACAGTCACACACAAAAAACCTTTTCTTTCCCCTGGCGGTTACTGTGTACTTTGTGCACATGACAACTGCTGCATCTTCCTCGCTATATTCAGAAATGCTATAAACTTATCCAGGAGGGACAACCTTCCCCAAAAGGTTGAGTGGATCCAGACTCCCTCAGTCTTCAGGAAACACTGCAAACTAAAATTAGAATTTAAACTCTTCCATCTATGCCCAAATTCACACCAAAGCCTATACTTCAATCAAGAAGTAGTTGTCTTACAGATACAGCGATTCCTGAAGACCTGTTTGGATGAGATTTCTGATGTTGGAAAACAAGGAAACATGTACTGAAAAGTGAATTTATCTGCAGAAACTGTAGCTCTTAAAAAAACCAGTATTTTTCTGGTTTAGCCACTGTCATTTTTCCCCCTCTCTGTCTCACTCTGGTCACTTCTTGCCAAATCTTGTCCTCTCATTCAGAATACCCAAGATCTGATCATTTTCTGTGTATTGTAGCGACTTCTAGCTTACCTCCTTTCTTGCATATAAAAATACAATCTCAATAATTGATCTAGCTTGTAATCGAGGTGGATACATCCCCTTGTGCTTTTGTTTCTAAGTTAATTCTGATTTAAAAGCTGTGCAACATAGCTCTTTTTCTGTGAATACAGACCATCATCTTCAGCCAGTCGCTGCTTGGTCATATCTGGTTGCTTTTCTTCAACTTCTCATTCACATATATGTGCCTCTCACTCTATTTCAGTATGAAGAAAAGTCTGCCTTCAACTTCCTCACTATATATTCTTCTTCATACGCCTTCCACGGGATCCATCAACTTCAGTCCTTTCTAAATTATGGTATTGTTTTTATTGCTGCCAGCACAAGCTCAAGCTAGAGCAACTAGTAATACTTCCCTCTGTTGGTTACATTCTGTGTTACTGATGTATATTGCTTTACTTGCTGGTTCATATTGCAACTAACTCTTCATGCCAAGCACATGATCCTCTCTGGGTAAACAAATAGTCCCAGAATTCACAAGGGAACTCAAAGCCCTCATTAAAAAAAAAATTAAATGGTAGTTTTCAAAAGAATGAACACAGCTAATTAAGTCCTGCAAAATTCAATTTTCTCAGTAAAGTTCTCCAGCCTATTCATTTTTAAAATAATAGTACTTTATGTTATAAAATGTCTTAAGTCTTCGAATTTTCCCATTGGCCACCATTAGGTCATATTTCAAATTCCTGGCACTCTTATTTAAGTCTTCAATAATTTAAATTGTTATTAGGCGTATTTTGAGTCTGTAATACTTTCCCCAAGTATACAATGAACATAAATCAAATATTCATCATATAATCATGATTCAAATATATAATGTACCAGGCATGTTTAGGACAAATGTAGATAAATTTAATTAAGGGGGTTGTAGGATTAGAAGTGAGATGTAAAGGGTGGCCAATCAGCAACTTTTTAATCAGTTTTATCAAAACCTCACAGAAATCATCGTGTTTATGTTACATCTCCTGGCTTTTTGGCTTAGTACTTTTCCCCCCCACATCTTTGGTCTTTGTTACAGATTACTTTTTTGCCTGTGCTAGAGTTATGTGTATGCACCTATGTCCATGTCATAGGTGCTCTAATTTGTCAAGAAGTATTGGATTTAATCAGCATTATACTATATGTTCTCAATAACATTAAGACTCAATGAACAATTTCAAAATAAGACTCGGCTTCTTCAAGATTTCTTTGTAATACACTCTAAGTTGAAATAGCTTTCCACAGAATGAAGTGGAATACAGAAGGAAACCACTAGTACACTTCTAGACATCAAGAGAGATACTTTTCTTTTCCTTCAACTGGAGCAAACATATGCCAAAGCCTCCAAAATCTTAAAAATGATGCAAAAGAGCTTTGCATAGAGTTTGGCAAATAGAAAGCAGAACAACTGCAAGAGAAAGTTGGAGCTGGCCTATTTGTCCTCATCTTTCCTTCTTCTGCAGGTGTCCTTGTGCAAAATACCACTATGATGCCTCTATCAGCAAAGCATCCTTACATCTAGTGAAACAGATGACAATGCTCTGGGATGCAATATAATGTCTTGAAAGGTTCACAGTGGAACTGGATTTGTGCCGTAACTATGACCGTTATTTCACTGTCAGCCCCAAAGAAAAACTAACTTCAAAGTAAAGAACAGAAACAAGCACCTCATAGAATCGTAGACCCATAGAATAGTTTGGGTTGCAAGGGACCTTTAAAGGTCATCTAGTCCAACTCCACTGCAATAAACAGGGGCATATTCAACAAGATCCGGTTGCTCAGAGATTTGTCCAACCTGACCTTGAATGTTTACGGGGATGGGGCATCTACCACCTCTCTGGGCAACCTGTGCCAGTGTTTCACTACCCCCGTTGTAAAAAACGTCTTCTTTCTATATAGTCTGAATCTACCCTCTTTTAGTTTAAAACCATTACCTCCTGTCCTATCGCAACAGGGCCTACTAAAAAGTTTGTCCCCATCTTTCCTGTAGGCCCCCTTTAAGTACTGAAGGGCTGCAATAAGGTCTCCCTGGAGCCTTCTCTTCTGCAGGCTTAACAGCCCCAACTCTCTCAGCCTGTGCTTATAGGAGAGGTGTTCCAGCCCTCTCATCAGTTTTGTGGCCCTCCTCTGGACCAACTCCAACAGGTCCATGTCTTCCCTGTGTTGAGGGCACTAGAGCTGGATGAAGTACTCCAGGTGGTGTCTCACCAGGGCAGATTAGAGGGGCAGAATCACCTTCCTCGACCTGCTGGCCATGCTTCTTTTGATGCACCCCAGGGTATGGATACTTTCTGGGCTGAGAGCACAAGTTGCTGGCTGATGTCCAGCTTTTCACCCACCAGTACCCCCAAGTCCTTCTCAATAAGTTTAGTCTGCTTTGGCTCCTCTGCCCATTGCTTAGCATGGGGAATCATTTTTATCAGTGGTTTGGTGATCTATGTGTGCTAACATGCACAAAAGACAAATAAATGGGAACTCTCTGTACATGTTTTTCATATGGTAACACCTTTTTGGGTAAAAAAAATTCAACTGGTGTACTCGGTACCATTCCTTGTGTCGCTGTATTTCATCCATCAAATATGTATGATTGTCCTTCCTACACAAAGACAAGGGACAGTTGCCCTGGTTTGTAACCACAACACACGAGAACTCTGGATCTCTGAGGATGCCAGGGATATGTGTTCCCTTTTAAATAGTACTTCTCCCCCTTCACCACAGCTGTATCCTGTATAATATCTGTATGACTCAGTGCCAAGCCAGTGCCATCATCACTGGAACAGCACTTGGAGAAAAAAAGAAAAATAAATGAATGTCCTCCTTCCCAGCAATTCAGATTTTTACTATGAAGGGATTATTTCTCTTACTTTTTCTGTGTCTAACGTAAGTACCACGGCTACCACCACAAGTCAGCAGACACACCAACAGCACTTGGAGCAACGGAAAAAGGGTGGCTGTACTCCAAAGGACACATTTCCAGCAAACACACCCAGCTGAGAACATGAAACCAGCTGGAGGGTCTGGTTAGTGTTTGGATCACCTCACAGGGTGTCACGCATGGCTTCTTCACTGCATTCAATAGTAGCCACATATCCAAAGTGCTCAGGAATTTGAGCCATATTTCTGCCATGCCACTCACTGTCTTAATTTGCATTGGGATTCTTTGATCAGGTCAAGTATGGCAGGTAGAGGAGGTTTCCATCCACTGTATTCTACAAAATTCTGGATTTATTTTTGTTTTTTCCAGAATCCAGCAGGATGAAGACTTCTCTCTTCATATTTTCCTTCCTGGTGGTGGGAAGCTGAGATCACTTGGCTGTGCCTTCAAGCATAGAGTAAAGGAACAGACTAGATGGGAGTTCTTTGCATCAGTGGGAGCACTTAGGCTTCATGCAGACAGAGCAGGACCAAAGCAGACACAATATAAGAAATATCTCTTCTCCACTCTGCTTCTATTCCTGTTTCCACACATTCTTCACCCACCCTTTTAATTTCATGTCCTTGAGGATGCATGAGAGGATGCAGTGACGTAGCATGAGTAGCGTGAACTTGTGGATAATGAATGAAATGGGACCTCCATTGTCCCATGCACACTTTCCTTTTCCACCAGCTCTGTGATCCTGGACCTTGGTGTGGTTGCAGTGTTTCCATGCTTAAAAGCTACATGACACCAGGAGGGCTGGAAAGCTGTCAGAGCACTCTATCGAATATTTAATCTCTGGTCTCTGCGAGTAGCCTTCACCCATGCTTATTTATAGGGAAGATAAGAACGTTTTTTGCTTGGTTTCACTTGTCAAGGAACTTCAGGATCCTGGCTTGTATACACAGACCTATATTAAATCAGAATTTAGCCTTCTATGTATTTAAATACATTCATGTAGACATACACATATAAATCTATATTTACACTCCCAAGTATACATTCATGATACATTTGAATGATTGAGAAACAAAGTCAAATTACCCAATTTCTGCACCAGAAAGGAGAAAAAAATATGGAGACAGAACAGGCAACTTGGCTATACTGACCTAGGGAAAAACTTTAATACTCCCTTAGATTTTGAGGCCAGATGGAACCAGTCATGATCCTCCAGGCTGATTCTCTGGGAAATGTCAACACCTGCTCATAACTCCAGGTCAAACTATTGCGTATGAACACAACGAAGCAGGAGGGGCATTCCTTGCATTGCAGGAGATAGGCTCGTCTGAGGTGAGCGGTGGAGAAGAGGTCATAAAAGCCCACATGATAACTGTGTTACTCAGAAAAGAACCACAAGCACATAAGCTGGCAGAGGTTTGCTCTGTACATGCTCCAAGCTCCAAAAGACCAGAACAGGAGCAGCCAGCTCATCTTAAAACCATCTTTCCCTACAATACCATGGGGATAGCTCCCCAGATAAGCTAAGTAGGAAAAGGCAAAAGTATGTAGGAATATGATGGGGACTTGGAGAAACTCAAGCTTAATGAGGTAAAGACAGATAGAGTGAAGAAACTGAAAAGAAGCAAAACAACCCCAACCACACTTTTGAAAAGGTAATGGTAGATAATCTGGTTTTGTTCTGCTTGAGAAAAGTGATGATTCTATGGGCTAGATTAAAGCATGGAGGTTACAGTAGGCTTATATTGGAGTCCCTAGTTATTTGAGTACCTAAACATGGATTTTAACTGCCTTGTAATGTAAATACCTTAAGCTTTACAGGACTCCTAGGCTGCAGGATGTGGTAGAAGCCATGTGCCTGTTGGGGAACACAAGGGTTGGCAGGGAGATGCAGAGCAGAGCAATTATGAGCTTCACCACTCCTGTGCCAGCAGGATGTTAAGGAGATGATACTTTACACCAGGGCTGTGTGGTTGTAGGCCACACCATCACCCTGCCTCACAGCATCCAGGTGCAGAGTCTGGCCATGGGACATGTCTGGGAGCCATCTCTGACACATGCTTTTCTGCACGTGTGGTGCTGGTATCAGGCTGGGGTGAATCAATGACAACCTCCTCAGCAGGGCACCACCTCTCCATGTCCAAAAACTTCCCTGTGATGCCATCAGGTTGGGCAGCAGTCATGGTGAAGACAATAAAAACTGTGGGTATATTGTCTTGCTGGGTGTATATGGGAAGTGGGTATTAACCCAACTTAGATGTAAGTGAAATTTGGCGATCTGAGCTTACCTTCAAATATGTCCCAGGAATGGATGGCACATCTACTGTGCTTTCTTCTTGCCTCCTCTGCCAAACCACATGCCTCAGCTATCCCGAAACAGTGTTTTCAGTTCTTTTGGGGAGGAAGGGATGAATGAACTGTAACTCATATCTGGGTAACATCTGTAAAAGTGACCTTTGGTTACTTTCCTAAAGAGAAAAAACACTGTATCTTTGGTGCACCTAAGCAAGAGCATTTCCAGCAAAGCCAGCATTTACCATTTATGCCACAGATACTTTTTTTTTTCTGCTGAGAAAACTCCCAGTTTCATCTCTAAGTGCCATTAGTGCACATCTAAATGTTGCTTATGCAAAGACCAAACATAGGGTAAGCTGAGGATAAATATTCCATCTTCAGGGTAGGAGGAGGTTTTTGTTTTGTTTTGTTTTGTTTTGTTTTTTTTAAGTACTATTTCACTAAAAGAAAGTGGAGTGCAAGAGGAGTACATTACAGAGCAGACCAGGAATTGGAAGTGCGGTAAGTGAAAGGCACATGATAATTTTGATTTACTGGTCATTCTGCAAAGCACCACAAGGATGTCATCAGCATGTATGGATAACTTAGGCCACGGATGTGCTCATGATGGCTTATGGCATCCCCCTCTGTTTGTCCTCTCTTCCATATCACCTCTCCCTGCTTTCAGACTGCACTGACAAAAAGGCTCTTGCAGCAGTGCAGTGACCCTGGTCAGGCGAGGGGTCTGGATGTGCAAAATGCCTTCTCTGCCTTAAAAAAAAAAAAAAAAAAAAAAAAAAAGAAAATGAAAAAAAGTTTTTTCTTAAGGCTGTTTTCCTGACCTGTTTCACAGCCTTTCCCCACAAACGGCTGCCATGGCAGAGCCGCAGGGGTATTACACTGCGGCTCAGAGACGGGGAGAAGAGCAGGGGGATGGAGTGAGAGGCAGAAATACCTCCGGCCATTATTGCCACCAGGGACAGGACGTTGCAGAGCTGCAGCCTTACGTTCTGCTTCTAGCTTGGCTCAAGCTCATGGCAGGACTCTGGGAAAGTTACTTGGCATCCCTGCACCTCAGTACCTTGATCTCTTACATTGTAAAATGGAGTCATGGATCGTTACCCAACCTGGTGAAGATCTGAGCTGTACATGAAGTGTTACCTGTGAACGCGTGTAGTATAGGCTATATTGCCCACGCATGCTCTTACAAACATACGTGCACATACAATTCCTTTCCTATGGACATTTTTGTGTCAGAAATAGGCTTATGGCCAGAAGCGAACAGGACTACTTCTCTGGGAATATTGTGCAGTTGCTAATTTCACTACCGGAACTGTGTTGCTGCACAATCTGGCCTCCTTCCACAACTGCTTCTATTGAAAATAAAGGGTACTGATGAGCCTATGGATAATGGTAAACATATGGGATGCAGGCAGTGCTATACATTAAAAGCCAGAACACATTAAAAGGTATTTTAGTTGTTGGCAGCATAAGATCAGTGTAGGAAACATCATCTAACAGAGAGCTCTCATACCAATAACTTTCATACTCTGACAGCATTTGGCATTTTCAGTTAACAAAAAATAAAATAAAAAATGACTAATTCAAAGAGAGGGCCAAACCGTTAAGTTTCAAATTAGTTTGTCATAACTGCAAAAATACTGTATCTTTGGTTTTGTTTATGTTGGAAAGTGCTTTCATTTCAGACTAGGTCACTTGATTTTCTTTTGAGTGTACACGAGACCTTTGACTCCTTGGAGGACACAGGAGACGAATTGAGTAATGTGATGTCATTGCCTTGCGGAGTTCTCATACCACTAAATATATTAGTCACTCGCCTTGCCAGTACCAAGAGGGTAAAAAAGAAATCCAGCAAGATGATGGTATTATGTAGATGGACAGCAATAATTGTTCACTGTGATATATGCTTCTTTCTCTCCATTATTTTTTGTGAAGCCCATGAAGGCCATATTTCAGCTAGGTGATATTTCTCACCCAAACATTTGTCTTCTCCCTGCTGTTTACATTTGCTGTGCAAAATCACTGAAATTTTTCACTTGGTGGCAAATTACATCCTTTAAGTTAAATAGCTTAAAAGCTTGACTTTTACTGGAGACCGTTCAGTCTCAGGTAGATACAAGAGGCTAGATATTTGGGAAAAGCGTGTTGTTAGTTGCTGCTGGGTTTTTCTCTTGGTGAGTGGGAGAGGTATGAATGAAGGTACGGTTATACTTAGCAAATACCTGTTCACACAGTGACACGACCATCCTTTTTTTTACAAGGAGCAGGAAAAGCTGCATGATTTCTGTTTCTCCTTATAAAGTAGAAGTGTCAGATCCTCGTTCCAGTGAAATGCAACGTTGGATTTCATACGGGCTCCATGTTGTTCACACCAAATACTTATCTGTTGGGTAATGACAGCATATTTCACATGGGATGGCAATAAATACAAAGATGCATAATTTTCCTCTCTTTAAGTTTTCATAGCTAGCATTCAGAAAAAGGAGTAATTTTCTGTACTGACATTGGGATTACTTCAAGCAGGTTTTATGAGTGACTTCTGCTTCTGCTTTTAATGCCACTGATTTTCTTGTGCAAGAGTTATTTTTGGTTTTATCACATGTAATACTAAATGAGTAATGGAGATTGTCGAAAGTGTGCTGGGATTCTTCTGCTAGTACAGAAAATATTTTTTAAAAGTCAGAGATTTATCACAATGTGTGGACCACTAAAGACATTATCTTAAAGTATAATTAGCCATTTGCTAATTCTAAAATCAATTCAATATGTCACGATTTTTTTTAGGGATGCCTGAGGGAAAGAAACCAGGCATGGAAACTCTTGTCCAGTGAATAAATTATGATTATAAGATCCCAGTTTCTGACAGGCTTAAAAGTGAAATAAAAGGTTGGTCAACCCTTCTCAAAATCTCTAGCATATAAATCAGCTTGAAGCCCTACTTGGGTTTTAATAAGTGACTAGCAGAAAAATACTTTCCAAAATACCTACCATTGAAAGCCTCATACCAATTCTTCCAGCACTTCAGTGTCTGTGCTGAGGTGAGAATTGACGTGGTTTAACCCAACTATGACTGCACTCAGAGGTATGCGTTGTTCAGAACAGCCAATTCTTAGAGACTTATACCAATGAGGGATTAACTCCTTCAGCTGGAGTTAGTGGCCTCCTCCACCCAAAACTAGAAAGCAAAACAAGCCTCCCCACCCTTATGGCCCTCCAATCTGAAGCTGAAGTCATGCAGACAACATTACGTGTTCATGGGAAAAATAATGCCCATAAGTAATTGGTCATGAAACAGATGGGATTAGATTAAAGCAGAAAGTGGGAAGTCCTGTATCCCCCAGGACCAACCAACACCTCCTCCCTTTCCCCGGATCCTAAAATCTCATTCTTTTTTTAACAATAATTGTCTTCATTGTAGACTATTGTAGACTATTTAGTCTACATAACCCTTATATATTTTACATGTTGTGATGTTAAGTCTTTCCAAAATGCTTTTTTGGAGGGTTCACAAAAGGGCACTAACATAGGGCCAATAATTTTGCAGTGTGTAAAGTGGTGCTAATGTTTGTGCTGAACAGTGCTAGCTCTCTCAGACTCTCCCCATATGTCAGATGGTCCCAGTATCAACCCTTAGCGTACACCACTGAGTGGCCTCCAACTGCACTTTGTGCCACTGTTCACCAGCCCCTTGAGCTAGTCAATTCAGTTTTCAATCCACCTTACTGTCCACTTAAACAGTCTATACTTCATCCTTCATATCAGTGAGGATATTATGAAAGACAGTGTCAAAAGTCTTTTTACGATTAAGATCAATAACATTCACTGCTCTCTCTTCGTCCATCAAACTAGTCAAATCACCATAGAAGGCTGTCAGATTGGTCAAGCATGATTTCTCCATTGTATATCTATGTTGACTGTTCCCAATAACCTTTTTGTCATTAATATCTTTGGTAAGGTTTCCAGGATTATTTGCTCCTTTCCCTGGGATACAGGTGAGGCTCACTGGCCTCACTCCCCAGATCCATTTTTTTTGCCTTTCTTGAAGATAGGAGTGACATATACTTACTCCATTCCTTGGAAACCTCTCCCATATGCTATAATCTTTCAACAATGATCAAGAGTGGCCTCACAATGACATTGGCCGGCTCCCTCAGCACTCGTGTGTATCCCATCGGGCACCATGGACTTGTGTATGTCCAATTTGTTCATTAATCTGATCTTCCTCTAATGAGGAGGGTCCTCTTACTCATCTAGAAATTCATCCCTTAAAAATGCCCCGTCTGAGATCACAGAACACAGGCCCAGGCCTTTGACTGGTAATTTAAATTAAGTTCTTCAATTCACGTTCAAGGAAGGAATGTAAGAACATGTGGCTATATGATGCACAGTATGTGCTACAATCTACTGATTTTTATCCAGGAATATTGCTTCAAGACTTACATCATGCTATGAAAAGGCTAAAAAGAGATAGCAATATCTACCTCTGCCTTGTGCATGAAAATACATGAGTAAAAGGCTCTGCTTTGTTGCCCAGCTTTGTTCTTTTCAGCTATCCATCTTGAGTTGAGGTTCTTTCCAAGGAAGTTTATGCTTGTGGTCCAGGCTTAAATTGCAGAGCCAGCTGTGGAAAGTCAGCCTTAAGCCTTACCAATTCCTTCCTGCCGTTCTATTCTCAGACGTAATTTGATGTTACTACGAGGTGTGCTGTGCTCTGGGAGATTGCAGGGAACACTGTTGGCTGGTTTCACCCTAGCCCGCAGTCTGATACCTCCTTGTGAATCTTCCCTGGCATGTGATCTTTTCAATTAACGCTAGCACGGTACATATATCAGATATCCATCCTCCAAGACTATTGTTAGGCTAACAAGGGATAAGTGCCGCTAGCAGAGGAAATGCTTCAGAAACATTTGGCCCAGATCCAGGAAGTTATTTAGGCTTCTTAACTCCCACAGAAATCAAACAGGAGTTAGGAATATAGGTATCTCTAACCTTGGTGTCCCAGTGCATCAAAGGATCAGCTCTCAAAGGTCCCATAGTCTTGGTGCCCTTCCCGCTTGCCTGCTGCTAGATTCAGAAACAACCAGTATTGGCAGAGGAACTTGTTGCAGCCCATCAGCTTTGACCTACCTGTAGCGAGCCACATAGCTTTGAACTGCAGATGAATCACCGAGATTGCTAAGTAATGAAATCACTGACCTTAGAGAGAGGCTCCAGATGGCTCAGAAAGCAAATGGCCCATTTCAGGTTGCCAGGAGCACATCATCCAGGTGCCCTGTTCCATATGTTGCTGGTTCCCAGATGAATGCCAAGCCTGACGGTTCACTCCTGATTTTTAAATCCCCCTGCAGAACCAGCCAAAGCTATTAAAAGGGCTGTTTCATTCATATTTTCTACTTTATTAAATTGGCTGAGTGTAGGAATGATTCATCTTCCATCTAAACACACGCATCCCTCTGCAATTCATCTAGAAAAAGGTATAGTATGAATGAAGGAAAGTGCCTCAAAGGATGAGATGGTTTTGTTGGGCTGATGGGACTCCTGGCCCTGAGTTCTGTGCAGCCTGAGAGCCGGGCAAGGGAGCAGCCTGACTCATGGGCCAGTGCAGCATTTGGCCTCCCCAAACTGTACTCCATTCAGCATTTCCCAGACTCCCTTTGTGGAGTCGTGTTTGTGGGCTTCATGAGAAGGTTTTCTAATTCCATATAGCAAAACAGCAGATGTGAGTGGTTGTACAACAGTCTGTGGACCACAGTCTTTGCTCAAGTATTACAAACGCTGACAGTCTGAACCAATTCCAGTGGCAATTTGGAAAAATTAATGGTGACTTCTGTGTACATTATTTAGGTCATTATTTATCAGATTTACACAGCTCTGTCAATGGAGGAAAAAATGTCTCCTTACATTGAAAAATGCTGTAAAGGCTCCTCAGTTCAGCCATTTGAGTTTGGTTCATTTTGTTAACTTTTAACTGTGTTTTACTGCATATTTCCATGGTGACAGAAAAGTGTTTTATCTTCTCATTCCCAAAGCAAAACCAGGAACTACATCCCCAAATGTGTTTTGTTTGGGTGATGGGATAGGAGTCACCAGCCAATTTTTGGTTGAGGAGGTCATGGGCCAGCTTTGTTGCACAAGTATACATTTAAATCCAGAGTTATTCTACTGAGGTCTGTGGCATTTCACCACTGTAGTAATGCAAAATTTGACCTCTTATGTCCTCTTTGCAGGACATGGTGAAAGCACTCCGCTTTCAGTGTAGGTTGCTTTTTGAGCTGGAGGGAGGACACGTGCATAAGGATCCTGTGCCTCAGGAGGTATCCTCCGTCTCTGACTCCTGCATGGCCAAGAATGTGAGCACTGCTAGGAGAAGCAACTGCCAACGGGAATTACAGTTCACATCATGAAGGGATCTAAGCTCATGGCTAAAAGTAGTACTACTAGAGAAAAAGTCTGCCTTCCTTCCGAAACACTAGGTGAAGAGTATTGTCTGACTTACAGAAAATAAAAAAAGGTTCAAATGCCCATGAGCAGCAAGACAAAAACCAGACAGCAGCTTTATACTCATGCCAGTTATTTTATGTTGGTCAAATATTTTTTCATAGAAGAGGCAGCTGTAGAGATCAAGAGAAAGAAGAAAGTTCCCTCAGAAAGAAGCAAGTTTTGTCTGAGGCGTCCTGGCTCTCCCAAAGGAGAAAGCTATGGCCACGGACTTAGAAAGTCAAACAGGCTGACTGGGAAATACAGCGAGAGTTGGGTGAAGGCACCCCAAAAGCCTCCTATATAGGAGAGACTTCAGAGAGAACACCTATGCCCTGAATCAAGATCGCATGGAAAAAACAATTTTAACAGTGTGCATGTATCCCAGACATTTTAACAGGGGCTTAAAGCACAAGGGTAATATTATCCTGCTGGGAGTTTCCTACCTAAATTAGCTCCGTCAAACTCCGCCTCAGTTTTCTTCAGCCATGATATGAGTTTGAAGACCAGAATCCAAGGCCTTCTCTTTAAAGTGGCCAGTGGAGATGTATTCAAAGAAAGAGCTTCTAGATAGAGTATTTCAAACTGATATAAAAAAATCACCTTTGTCTTTGTCTTTTAAGGCAGAGACTGGGTTTCAGTCTACTCCCACATTTTACTGTTTTTCATAGCCATTCTGGCCTGCCTTTGCACCCACTAGCACTACTTCAATGAATATTTTTTCTGTTGTGCCAGCACTTATGATCATGGATTGAAGATTTCTTCCCATCAGTCGATGCATAAAGACACGATTAATGAGAGTTTGGGTATTAATCCTGCTGAAAAAAATGGAGTATCATCTCGCAAACAGTTGCAGAGTAGAATGTATTTCCTCTTTTCCCACATTCAAAAAGTAAAAGCAGAAGTAGAAGACAGAAAAAAAAAAAAAACCCCAAACATTTTCAGACAGGACTGTCCATGTTACAAGGGAGTGTGTAGGAAGAAACACAGCTACGGAAGGGCCTGCATTTTAAGAGGCTTGCATGAAAGCTGTCAATACTGGAAAATGATATAGGTGCAGAGATACCACACAGCTATGAATTAAAAGTAAAAATGTTGAGGCTTTTATCAAGTTAAGGTGAATTAAATATTCTCAGTTTTCCAAGTTATCAGTCTGTTCCCTTCTGTGGGACATTTACTGGAAACAGATACCAGTTCTTTCTAAGAAATACCCTCTAACAAACAGCTAAGGCAGACATCATCTTGAAATTTTTTGGGTGATTTTTGTCTTATCCTTGGATAGAGAATGAATAATCTCAAAATAAATAAATTGTTGTAAGGGAAAAGGTTCTCATGTCAATGCTTGTTTCCAGGCCAACACAAATCCACAGACATTGTTTTTATCATATAAACAAGATATCTTAGATCTAGGCTCAAAATTCTTCCTTTTTATACCCATTTATTAAAAACAAAGTACATTTAGGGCAAGCCGTTACTCTTGTTTTAGAGAAATTTAACACAAGTGAACCAGTGTCTTGGAGTCAAATCAGTAAATCACTGCTACGGCCACAATGTTAAATGTCTGAGGCTCATTCTGAGTAATACAAAATATTGACTGACATTGGAGGCTTGAGTTGAGAGACTTCAGTTTATGGCTAGCTTGCCTGATTGATTTAGAGGAGGCCCATTTTAATACTCCACCTTTCTGGAAAGTTGGGCCTTTCTACATTGAAGATCTAATAATTTTTCAAAATGATGATTTTTATTGGACTAGCACGCCATTCTGTAGTGAAATCTGAAAACTTTCACTGGAGTCTTCTACAAGACAAAGGAGTATCTAAATGTTCTCTTTTGCCTCAGCGTAACTATCTCAATCGTGCCAGACTCACTTAAGTTCCACCTTCTCTGGTGTCCTGGCAGCAAAAATAGCAATTTATTTTCTCCTGCCACCTATTATCCTTTACAGTACTTCTGCCTTCTTGAATGCTAGGATAAGGAGAGATGGAGTTTGTGGCACATTTGAACATCACCAGATTCAGTCTATTTCAGAACAAGCATAGGGAAAGGGAAGCAGAGGGCTTTCAGAAGCAGGTCCACCAGTGAGTCTGCTACTAGCACCTCTTTGCTTCTGCGTTTCTGAGCTGATACCAGAATGGGAGGAGAATGGCACTCAACATCAGACCTATGACAATTAAGAGCCTCAAAATTGTGTAAAATCTTCACCTAACAGGATGATAAGGCTTCATAGGCAATTCATCCTTAGGGAAAAAAAGGTAGCGTAGAATAATATATATGTGAGGTCCAGCTTCAAGCACAGGAAATAGCTTGTTGCTTCCAGGATGAGTATGACAGCAGGTCATAAATAGTCTTGCTTCTGCTGCATCTGTTGCCTATGCCACAGCCCTTTAAAGCTGAGATGGCTGCCTGGGAATATATATGAGGAAGTAAATACTGCTGGAAGAGAAGGTAAATTTTCTAACTCCCCATCCTTCACTTCCCCTGGTGGAAGGCAGTACTGTGAGCTAATTCTCTAGATCTCTTCTCCTGCTTCTCTGTCCTAGGGCTAGTCCTTTTCATTCCTGCACCCACCCCACATAATTTCATTGACTCAAGTGGTCGATTCTTGCCTGGACAATCCCCTATCCACAGGGCAATAACAACCCAGTGACATCTGCACTGCTAGAAAACTTTGAGCTGTCTTTGCACCCAAGAGTTTCAATCCGTGTCCAGTTTTATAGCAACTGAAATGTTCACGAGAGAAACAGAGCTTCATTTATGACTTTTGTACAGTCTCCCAGTTGTAATAGGGTCATAGAATAGTTTAGTTTGGAAGAAATTTCTGGACATCATCTGCTCAAAGCACAAACAACTTTGAGGTTAGGTCCAATTCCAAAGTTGGATCAGGGTGCTTAGAGTCAGATAACTGAGTTTTTGAGTATGTTCAAAAGGATATTGGGCGGCCTTTTACACTGTTTTACCACCCTTCGTGTGAGCAAATTCTCCTAATGTCTAATGGGAATTTGCCGTATTGCAACTGTTGCCTCTCAGCCTTATGCTGTGTACTGCTGAGACGAGTCTGGTTCTGCCTTCTCCCTGTCCTCCAGTAGGTAGTTGCAGACCACCTTCATCTTCTCTTCTTAAGGCTGAACACACCTAGGTCTGTCAGCTTCTCTTCGTAACGCTGCTGGTAACATCACCCTCGATAAATCATTCCCTGCCTGTCTAAGGGTTTGTTATGCTTTGGAGAACAAGAGTCAGAAGAGCAATGGGGGAAAAAGGTTTCCTTTCCTCTTTTGGGGTTTGATCGATTTAAAAAAAAATATAATTCTCATTGGTTTAGGCAGGAGAAGGAAGTCAGAGTTTTAAGTTATTCTTGAAGCCATTTTTTCTTACCATACATGTGTTTTATACTGTCCTTTCCTGTGGCCTTTATATGTCTTGTTGCAAAGCAAGTTGGTGAGCTGACCATGTGTCAACACTTGTTTCTGGAATCCACTGAGCATGGAGCAGAAAATGTTTGTGAGCAGAACACAAATCCCAGCAAACTCTGCAAACACAAGTTTCACAGGTGCATGTTTCACCTTAGGAAAGGGAGGCAGGGCTTTTGCAAAGGGTAGCATAAATCTTTCAATGCTAATTGAAAATAAAAATAAAAATAAAAAGAATAAGCTATCAACAGAAACCTTAAGGACTTTAGCTGACATTGAGAAAAGTTGAAATTATTCCTAATACACAATGTATTTTACTGGAAAGTACGTTTCAAGATTAAGAAACATCAACCTCCCTCCCTCCCCCATTTCTACAGAGCCCAGGCTGGAAGAATGAAAGGGTGCAAAGCTGAGAGGCGTAATGGGTATTTGACTCCAGAAGCAGAGCTGTAAGCACTCAGCAGCCCATCTGGGAGCAGAGGAGGTGGCTGTGGCAGGCTGGACCAGAAGGACGCAGCAGCCAGGTGGCAATAGCTGGGCAAATTATTTCATGGTGCCGCTGCTCTGGGTGGAGGAAAATGGCTTCTGACAAAGAAATCTTCTCAAGTTCCCCTTTTCCTTCCTGAGAGTGAGGAATGGAGAAAAAGCCAGAACTGGCAGGGACCACCTGAGCGAGCAGGGAAGGAGCCCTGCATGGAGAATAACACTGGCAGCAGCCCTGGGGCAACCAGTGGGACCGGTGATGGAAGGTGATTTCAGCAGCATAGATGGGTCAATGTTGGCCTCTGCTACAAAGCGGGTGATAAATTGGGAAAAGGAGTACTATACATGGGAATATGCACCATATATATACACACATAGTATACATGTGGGTTTTTTTATATTCCATCACATTAGAGCCAAATGTTGCTGCAGCATCCTGTGTCCCCAATACTGGGACCTGCAGCTGCTTTTTGTGCACAGCTTCCGCTGGTAGAGACTGGATCCCGTTCAGAAGCAACGCATGGTGTGCCGTGCATTACATCAGCTTTGGTCACACTCAAGCACAGTCTTAAACCCACTTGCATCACATCTACTAATGTGCAAACCAGGAGTAAGTTGGCTCAGTGCGTACTCCAGGCACTCTGAGAGACCTACTCCTGGAGGAGAGGTTCCTCCATGGGGGGCACTTGAACTGAATGTTCTTTGGGTTTTATATGGCTGATTTATACCAGTTTAGCTTCAGTCCTTTTGCTGCTCTCTTTGCAAGTGTGTAAGAAAGTCTAGCGTGTTGTAAGCAGACCAGAATCTCTCACAGTGTAAATTACGGGTGGGTGCAGTTGGCACTGTCTTCACCTCAGTTTTGAGCGTAGCTTCTTCAGTTAGCTATTGGAAACAGCGTTTTTCCTAAGCTGGTCTGGTGAGCATCACGCCCTTGCCCCTCTCCCACTTGCAGATGCTGCTAAAGTTTCCAGGCTCTGAAAATTTTGGGAAGTGTGACCGTCTGGGAGGAATTCTTGCATGTCCTTGGGGCTGCTTTTCAAAGGCTTTCGCCACAGCCGGAAGGAAAACTTTATATATGAAAATAAAGTTTGGCCGTCCCAATTACTTTTATTTTGAACATCAAAATGAATTAAGCGCCACACTGTGTAGGCATCCATGAGTTCGCAGAAAGATTTCTTTCCCATAAAAATGTAGTGGAATTAAAAAGCCAAATAAACCCACCCCAGAAACCTGTCTTTCACCTCTACCAGTTGCAAGCTTTAAAAACTGCAAAACCGAGTGGGGCCTTTTCAGGGTTCACGCTGAGAAGTTGTTGAAAAGTGTAACCAAGCGTGACTAATGACCACATGGCGTGGGGTATTTGCATGGATTCTGTTTGCAAGCATCAAGTGTGTGAAACCAGATCATTTGAGGAGGAACATAAGCAGCGCGCTCAGGGACGCAGACAGAAATGAAAAGGCTGGCATGGTGGTGGACAATCATGGCAACACAACTGGTGCCTCCTCATACTGGGCTGCTGCTCAGCTGCATCCAGTGAGAGGGAGGGTGCATTGTTCACCCGTGGGGATTGATGTTAATTAATTAGAAACCAAGGAGGAGTAGAAAGCAGAGAGTTAATACCAAGGTATTAATGCTATCTGTAAATCAGAAAATTAGTATCGGGCTGTAACCTGCATTATGAGAGTTATTTATTCCATTGGAAGATGATGTAGCTCATCAAAAAGTATTCAGTATGTGTTGCTCAGTGCTCTAATCTTCCCTCTACCGTCAGCACTGTAAAATACAAATCCCAGAGACTAGGCAGGCTTTCATGCATTGAGCAGCCGTGTGACACCTCACGTCTGGTTGGAGTCAGTGAGAAGAGAGCTACTCATCTCTGCTACTGCTGTGGACTGAACTCAGTCGCAGGGGCACCTTTAGAGAGCTGCTAGGAGGAAACTGTGAAGTTCTTGTTGTCTATGGTATGCACGTGTGTGGTCTTCATCAAACCACTGTCTGCATGCCTCTCAGGCTGCGATGTATTCATCTTTCTGTACTCCCCTGAGGAGGGGAGACCAATGGTTTCAAGGGCCGCCTGTCATTGGGGGTAAGAGCCAGAGGTACTGAATCCAGCAGGGAGACAAGGGAGCGAGGAGCCGCTCGCTGAGGAGGGCTGTCTCTCTCCAGCAATGGCAGAGGTGCTGGGATGAATGGTTCATAGACAACTACTGCCCAAAGTGTTTGCTCACGGCCTCTCAGGGAAGGTGAGCTTGGCTCTCCCTGGCGCAGCCAGCCCCAGCCAGCCCCCCCTTCCTTGCCCCGTGCAGTGCTGCCTCCAGAAAACCCTATCTCGGGGAAAGTTTCAAGAGCGACTAGAGGCTCTCCAGAAGTGCCAGAAGTCTCGTGGTTGAGTCAGACTTGCAGCTGCATGAAACCCTTTGGCTGAGAAGCGCTCAGCCTCCCCCAAGCCTATGTCGTGGCGTGGCAGGGCTCCACTCAGGAAAAGGAGAGAAGCTTTTTTCCTCCCATCCTTCTTTGTGGGAAAGGGATGCAGTTTTCCACTGCAGGGATGCTGGATCCCCAGCATCAGCCTAATTCTGCCTTCAAACCTGAAGCAGGGAGAGGAGAAGCCTGCACATTGAGAACAGGAGGGATGGCATTTTGCATGGTGGTAGCTGGCATGGTTGCATGGCCACGCACAGCACTGCCCTCCCTAGGAGGGCTGCAGCCCACAGGGCGCAAGCTTGCCTTCATCCCTCTCTCCCTCCTGCTGCCATCTGGCACTGAGTGGCCAGCAGTGCTCCAGGGAGGACAGATTGCATCCCATCCCCTCTACTTGTCAACAGCAGTGTCCAACTAAAGAAGCACAAGGCCTTTTTTCCCATGACAACTTTAGACAAGAAGGGTCAGAAGTGCTCCAGGATTATGAAAGAAAAAGATTCAAAATTAAACCCTCTTTTTTTCCCAATATTTGGGCTGTTATAAATGAGAGATATAGGCCAAAGGCTCTACATATTCGTACAGAATTATTGATGGTGAACGCAAATCTGGCTGCCTCAAAGGTGTTATTTTACTGGACTGGAGTATGCACCCACCAACATCTCCGAGTGTCTCTTAGAGTTTCCTCTGCTGCCATTTACCCTCCTGTTCTATTCCAAATTTCTAAGTGTGGTAACCTTACAGGAAGGGGAGTGCAGGCCGGATCCGTTTTTAGGCTGAACGTGATACCTCTGAATCTATTACAGTGACCGCAGTAAAATAATATGCAGCACTAGCTCTTCCCAGAATCTGAAATCCAGTTCCTGCTGCCTTCCCACATCTCCAACTGGGAGACAGCAATGCCAGTGCTGGGGGGACAAGGGGAAGGGAGGTACGCATTGCCTGTCAAAGACCTCCAGTCCAAAGCCACCATGGTATCACCACAGATATTAAACACTCGGATCTAGAATTGGGTGACTGAGGTGCCCTTAGAATGCCCATGGTCCCAAACCAGGATATGTGGAATAATCTATGCAATTATATTCCCCTTAGTGCTTCAGAGAAGTCCCAGTGACTGTAATACATGCTAACTTAATCTTAGCCACAGAAAAATGTGTTTCTAATTTACAAATTCGGCAATTTTTCAATAAAAGTTGTTGCACTTTGTCTGATCTATTCTCAAAATACGGAAGTGCTTGAAGCATGACCACCTGCAATAACAGATTACTGTTCCCTAAAATATTGCCATACACCTACAATGTGGAGGCGTAAAGCTTCTCTAAAAAAGATCTTTGTTTTTTTTTCTAAAAGAAAGAAATGATCCCAAAGTAAAGCTGGTTTTCAGCAGCCTCTCTGCTCCCCAATGCAACTGGCATCAAAGTCTAATGAAAACCTGTTTGCGGACACTGGATCCAATCCAAGGTACACTATTGGCATATTCTAGACCCCTTGGGACATGACTCATATAAAAAACACAAGGCTGTCATCAGATGGCTGGTGGCTCAAATAAATCAAATTTACTTTGAAAATTGAGGCATACCAAAATTTTATTAGGTGAAACTTTGGCATTTCTTATAGCCAACTTGCACATATATATTTTTATTACTTACAGCAGTTTAAAAGTATGCTACCAATCATATGCAAAACAAGACGCGATTGCAAACATACATTTTTTACTGGGTGGCAGGAGGAACTGTGTTGTTTTCTTTTAAAAGCCCTGAATAGTGCTGCGTGTTTGTTAAAGGTGGCACAGCAGAACGGGCCTCTCTGTTTATTTTCCTGCGAGTGGCTGGGCGCACATCCTCTGTTTGTGGTCTCAAGCCCTGACTTCAAAGAGCAGCTTCTCTTACAGAATAATTGCTCACTAAAGCTATCAGCTGCAGCACAAAAATGACATACGACGTACAAGAAACAGACATAAAGGCCACTGAAGTCCCTCCATGGTCCAGGAGGGACCTGATCTTGGGGGCTCAAAGGGGTTGCTCCTGCGAGAGCCCATGTGAAGAGGCAGAGCCTGGCGTTGCCGCAGCCGCTCCTGGCTCCGGTGTATGGGGCTGTATAGGGTCCCCCTCCCTGTGCCCGCACCCACAGAGGCTCATTACTTGCTTCAATGCAAAAGACACTATCAAATGTGGCAAAACAAAGGTCTGACTCCTCTAATCCTCCAGCACATGAATTAAAATCAAGGCAAAGGCCATATTTTGGAGGAGAGTGCACGGGCCCTTGTGGTAGAAGCCAAATCCATGAATTAAAAGAAAATACATTAATTTAAAAAACAAAATCTCTCAGTAGACAGGACAGCCAAGCTCCCACTGACATTTCTAAACTTCGTTTATCCGAGTGCGCGGCAAGATAGCCTCTGCTTTAAACTAATAATAAAAGGAGTAAAAAGCTGCAGATTTGGTCTAGTTTTTCCTCAAACTACAACAAAAGTCTATGGGAATATATTCAGATAGAGTCTGAGAAGCGTGCTGGCTCTGCTCCAAAATAACTTAATTCACTGTGCAAACACCAAAAAAAAGGGAAAATAATGGCTCTGTAGATAAAACCCACAAGATTCCTGTATCTGACAGTGTGCTGTTTCGGGCTGGAGAGATTCTTGGCGAAATGCTGACACCCCCGTCACAGAAAAAGGAGGCACTGAGGTTCCCAGCAGCTGGTTCCCGGGGAACGCTCTGGTCCAGACCCCCGTCCTGCTGGGGGATCGGTGCTTCTTGCTTAGGGGAGCTCACACACCAAGGCAGGTGCTTCTCAACGTGGAAAACTTCCTCCTGGAAAAGCACAAAGTGTAAATCAAAACAGAATTTGGGCCCGAATATGAAACCTGACAAACCTTAATTTATGTAATATTCGGTCGTAAGGAGGTGCATTTGTAAGGAAGTGGGAAAGCCCAGCCTTGGCAGTGTAGGCTGAGCCATTCCAGGAGTGCTAGGCAGAGGGTCTGATTCTTGCAGACCCTCAGGATCATTGTAACTCTCTTTCCTTGAAGTAAAAGCCATAAAAGTGCCTTTTATTTCCACGAGATGAGCAAGGCCAGGGCTTAGCTGTGCCAGGACGAGGGGTGATGGGCACAAGTTAGAACATAGGAAGTTCCGTTCAAACACACGGAAAAACTTCTTTACGGTGAGGGTGTCATAACACTGGAACAGGCTGCCCAGGGAGGTTGTGGAGTCCCCTTCTCTGGAGGTTTTCAAGACCCGCCTGGATGCAGTCCTGAGTAATGTGCTCTGGGCAATCCTGCTATAGCAGGGGAGTTGGACTAGATGGTCTCTAGAGGTCCCTTCCAACTCTGATAATTCCGTGATTCTGTGATTCTGTGAGCTGCTTCCTCCAGAGTCTGCCACGGTGGACACACTGAACGGCTCTCTTGAAATCGGGAAACTTGTCCATTTTCCATTTTGGCAACCAAAGAAACATTGTCTGAAGCTGACAAAAGTTATTTCTGATATACAGTATTTACAGTGAATTTAAAGCATACATGTTCAAGAAGGGACAACTGTCACTTTACATATTCCTAATACAATGGGCTGTGAAGCCTTTTCCAGTGGAAATGTGAGGCCTGATCCAAAGCATTTGAAGAAACAGTTCCTTTCATATTAGTGGACTTTCTCCTTAGCCCTTAATTCCATATGTTGCTTGGGTGTGTTTGTTTTGTCTGTGTCCGCTCGTAATGGCACTCTATAGACTTGAGAAATTTCTCCAGAATTCAGGCTTCTTTCCTTATCGTGAAGGAATAGACACATACTTCCTCTTGAAATAACAGAAAACTGAGTCATTAAGAGAGACATCAGCAGTATTTAGTCACTGAAATGCAGTGTTGTGACTAAAAATTTATCCCCATAGACATTTGATCAGTTTCCAGGAAAAAAAAAAAAAAAGATGTAACAAAAATCATATGAACTCACAAGGGAAGGAGAAATAAATTCTGGTAGCCTGTGGTTCTCTTGAGATAATTTCTTGTCACTTCAATACACTGCTTGAATATTTTCCAGTATTAGTGTTCTCTATCTCATTGTTTTGGCTGCTGTACATATTTCCACAATTTTCTTCCCTCTAAATAAAACAAAAAAAAATCATCAGATCATAAAATGTTTCTACAAATTAATTAAAAAATAATATTTACTGTCTGCACAATTTAAATTTGGCTTACTTTTGCATATGTATCATGATGCAGACTTTAATTATGTGATCACATAGTATTTTTCCCCACAGGAGTGCAATCTTTTCCTTTGCAGGATAGCCTTCTTTCCAAATCCCTAATTTTTGATTGATTGACTCTGAGACTGGGAAAAGAGCTGAAGCTGAGAAAGGGAAGTTTCTCCTCGTTACCTAACTACCCCAGGATCTGTTCCTCAGATTTCACCTTCCAGCCATGACTTCCTTTACAGCCCACATCCAATTCTCCCTCCTAAATCCTCTTCTGATCTATCCCTCCTTCCTTGTTTCCATCTCTCAGGCCATGCCTTGTTGCCTAAGTAGTCCCACATTTCCTTTCCACTTGCCAGTGATCCTACAGGAAACATCTTGCTGCCATAATGTGGCTCTTTCCTTTCCACCCGGCTGTGCTTTCGTCCTGTGCTAGGTTCAGATCAGAAGGCTTCCTCCTCCTCTTCCGGAAGGCTTCCGCGGAGAAGGGAGGCTGCGGGAGCACAGAAGGAGCCATGGGAATGGGCCTGAGCTGGGACACGCTCATTGCCTCAGTGGCAATGCCCTTGCAGGCTGAGAGCAACATGAGTGTGCTCAGCAGCGTTGCACTCTTCCAGTTGATCCAGTAAAAAGTTTGTTCCTATGGGAACAGTCTTTTTCCCAAAGCTTAGCTAGTCTGGGCAGACTTTCACAGAAGCAGACCTAAGCCTGGTAGAGAGGTCACACAAGAAGGGATGGGTCATCCAGTGCGGTTGTATTTGAGCTTTCTTTTTTAAAAGAAAAAGTCACCAGTTTCTTCAAGAGAGGGAAAGCTGTTTATTTTTTTCCTAGTCCAATCTTGGATATGGATATGGATACAGATATGGATATGGATACAGATATGGATATGGATACGGATATGGATATGGATATGGATATGGATATGGATATGGATATGGATATGGATATGGATATGGATATGAACATGGCCATACATTTTCTTTTGCCATAATAGACGTTCAACTGTTTATTAAAAGATTCACCCAGCCACAAATGACCATTGGGAATGTTCAAATCACAGTTTTGCAGAGTTGTTAGCAACTGAAACCACAATTTTCTATGGGGATATGTCAACAGTCTTAGCAAACGGTAGTACAGGTAGCTCTGCGATATCACCCTAAAACCCAGCCCACATATAGAGTCAGTCTGACTCTAAGCACTGCCTCAAAACCCAACCTTCCTCTCCATCTGCTGTGGCAGTGATATATGCCAGCTGCACCACATGTGACTGGACCAAAAGAAGCCACCAGGAGATCCTGTTGGTAATTTCACTTATGAGTGAAGCCTTTTCCTAACACCCAGTGAGGAGATGGTGGGGCAGTACCAGAGAAAATCTCTACCTCCTGACTCAGCCTAGACATGAGAGTCCCCTACTAGAGGAGCACAGGTGAACCTTGCATTCCCAGTCTTCGAAAACTCAGCTTGTAGAGCCTGTGCCACTGTGGAAGTATTGTTTGGAGGCAGTGCTGCCTGATTTTCATTCTTTTTCATCATTTCAAACTTCTCTTTGCCATGAATTAAAAGCAAGTATTTCAGAAAGCTGCATTCATGATGTGGTCTCCCAACTCTGAAAAACTTGCATTGTACAGGGCCTGGCATGTTCAACTGGACCTCGAAAATTCAAGCTGGAAGACACAAATTTCACAGAAAAGAATAGAAAATTAGTAGAACTCAAACATACATGTGCAATCGGAGGCTGGGTCCACAAGGACCTCCATCTCTGCAGAAAACCTGTCACAGCCTTGGGTTATTAGTCTAATTAAAGAGAAGCTGGAGGCTTTGCACAAGTCATTTCTTTTCTGCATACATAGCTGTTTTACGAACCAGACTTATTTCCTCAGTGCCAAATTGCATTTCAGAATGTGTCCTTGCTAAATAGAGTGAAATGTATTTCCATTTTTCATGACTGGAGCACATTTTGGATGAGGGGGAGGCAAGAGTCCCAGTACCATTTCCTGAAGTCAACAGCAGACCTGCCATTAATTTCAGGGTCCCAGGATTTAAGCGAAGAGATAACAGACCCTCAAATGGTTTTAAGCTCATTGAAATGTTAGCCCGAAATGAAGCATATGCCATTCGGTTAACATGCACATTTACACAGCTGAGTATGACAAGTCTAGTTTGACTGAAGACCAGAGGAGAGAACGATGCCTCCTCCTACATGATCTGCCCCCTGAAGAAAACATCTGCCTGCATGTTTAACCAGGAATGTGAACTGCTAATGCAATTTGACCTTTAGACAAAGGGAAGAATATCGCTCCAATGTACAAACGGAGAAGAGGCTAGAATGTTACACACTGTTTTCTGCACGTGTGGATAAAACCACAATGAAAACAAAGGACTGAAGAATATGATTGCTTAGTGAGTCAGGGCTTCCAGGCATCTAGGAGAAAATGTGAGAGCTTAAGTTCAGCCTGGTGTAATTCTTGGAAATTATCTGAAGTGGATCCATTGATGTCTTCATAGTAATAACAATGTGTATCACGGCTGTGAAATCTTGTTTCGCAACCAAATTCCTCCGTGGTCTAATTTAGGCCAAAGCTCAGCACTTTCTATGAGCAATAGGATTTTGAGGGAAAGGCTTTTTGTAACGCTCCTTTGAGATTAAAGAGCTTTCTAGGACCTGGTTGATTAAACTTAATACTCAGTATCTACAGTGTAAGAGATGTGGGTGATATCACTAGCTTTTTGTTTGTGGAAACAGCAGAAAACAGAAGAGATAGAGGGACTGGAGAGGACACTTGTTCTTTGGGTAGATGGTGTCAGGAAGGGCATAAATTCAGTTACTTTGCTGCTGCTTAGTAGCCAAGCTACAATTTGAGGCACTTTGAGGCACCTGAGGGGTACACAGTCCCTCTCTTTGCATATTCAAGCAATGGCTACACACAAAACCATGAAAAGCCACAGGCACAAGTAGAAGACTTAACTCCAGTGACTTGAGAGCATGTTTTCCTACAGTGATGGGATCCATCTTTTCCATCACGAGGGATGACAGCCTCAGTAATGGTTCACGCAAAGGGGATGTTCCTTCAGACTTACTTTGCTGAGTAATCAGAGTTGGTTCATTATGGATGTGACATCAGAGAGACTGACCCGAATGATCTGAGTCTGAATAATTTAAAATTTCTGAGAGCACCTGAGGCACTTGGTTTCAGAAGGGTGACTGGAGAAAAGCCATCAGTTCACTGGGGCCTTACAGCTCTGTTTAAAGCAGCCGTTGGCAGCCCAGATCAGTAGTATTGGTGGGTCCGCCAGGGCCTTCCTCGCTTTATAGCACCAGCACTTCATGGGATACTCAAAATGCCACTGCAATAGACCCTCCGGACATGTTTTGTCTTCTCACAGCTGCAATCTACTCAGTCATCCCATGATTGCCTGATGGTCAAAATTTTCTGTCCATCTGTTCACTAGCTGCTTAGTATGGATTTTTTTTTTTTTTTGCATACAGCTAGTATGGATTCTTTCACCACCACAATGCACAAATGTTAACTTCTGTATTATTAAATTCTTCTCGATTTCTGTTGCAGTGGTCATCAACTTCTCATTGCGATCCTTCTGCATGTTGAAAATGCCTCCTCTCCGCCATCCTTCATCCGCAGGAGCTGCAAGCCCTTGCCTCTCTGGGAGCAGCGGGTGGGGGCAATCTGCCTAGTTGGGGCTGCCTGCACTGCCTGCGCTGCCGGTGCTGCCTGCACGAGGGACGTGCAGCCCCATCCCAGGGCCAGGACTGATGCCTGCAGGGGGAAACTTCAGAGCAGGGCACCCCGATGCTCCACCTCTGTGAGAGCAGCAGCTCCCACAGTACCAAACCCTAGACCCACTTGCAGAGCTGGATGTTACCCTCTCGTTTCTCAGGTATTTAGCATATTCTGCATTATTTTTTTTTTTTTTACATTCATTGTAGCAACAGTCAGTGCAGCAAGGATTTCCTCTGTGCTTGTTTTAGCAGTGCTGAAGTCACATCCAGATACACTTCTGAGCAGTCCCTGAAGGTCTTATTGCAGTTACAGGCAGCAGACTGTGAAATGAGCTTTGTATTAAGACTTGTTCCTTTAATTGTCAAGAAGTCCAAACACCACTTAATTGAATGTAGAGCTGCTGCAGTGTTCTCCAAGGACTCCAGGCCCCTCACTCTTCCCCTTGTAAGAAGGCAGTTGTTCTTTTTTGTGTCATTTTTTTTCAGTGTTTTCTTGTGCTTGAACATACCACAAGAAGAGGAAAGAACAAACATAGTCTAAGTGCCACTTGTGCTGACTGCCTCACCACCAGTTTATCTGTTGTAAAGATTATGCTGTTGGACCTGCCTGGCAGTTTAGCGGTTGTCTTCATCGCTGGAGAAATTTGTAGTGCAGAAGGGATCAAGTCAGCTTCATTTAGTCACTGTTTTTTGAACGCCTTCATTTTGGATTTCCCTTAGAGCATCATTAAACTCTTTTAAACCAGCAGTGCTCTGTTAATTTCATTAATCCAGCCACATATTCAGAAATTGCTTTTTCTATTTTTTATTTTTATGATTCAATTTATAAAAAGAGAAACACTTCGTGCTCTCCAGTGACTTTTGGGACAGGCGATTTCGTAGAATTTCCACAATCCCAGCAAATGCTTTGTCTGGGGCTTTAATAGGAGCTGTTAAACTACACAGCAGGTTATACCTTTTAGCATCTATTACACTCAGTAAAACCGGCACATTTTTCTCATCAGTTACACTCTCCGTGATTATACACCACTCCAGACTCACTATAGGTGGGCCAGGCCTCCGCTGAGCAATTAAACAAGTCGCGTTCCCGCCAACGGCCAGCCATTTTAACGCTTTTCAAAACACACACGTGCGCACGCTCAACACGCGCACACACGCACAACCTCTCCACTGCTCGGTTCGCTGCGGTCGCTCTCTGGCACGGGACTGGGGTTCCGCCTTCAGGGCCAGCAGCTGGAGCTTGGACGCTTGGCCCAACATCTGCAACGTAAGGACGGGGCAGGCAGGAGCTGCTCGCTCACTGTGCCCCACACCGGAGCTCTCTGGGGCTCCCATTTCTGCACTGGCCAAGG
Organism: Vanellus vanellus; assembly: GCF_965231255.1. Classification (NCBI taxonomy): domain Eukaryota; kingdom Metazoa; phylum Chordata; class Aves; order Charadriiformes; family Charadriidae; genus Vanellus; species Vanellus vanellus. The sequence continues at coordinate 89,600,736 of NC_138907.1, read as the reverse complement.
CGGAGAGGACGGCGATAAAGCTCCAGTGCCGTCACTGCACCAAAACTGAACGCTTTGCTGGTGTGTCTGTGTGAAGCAGCGATGCAGCAGGAGACCATGCAATAGCCCGTTCTGAGCACGGGGTGTGTGTGCTGCTGCTACAGCAGAGTTTGAATGACTCCCGGGGTGGAGGTGGTGGTCATGGAGGGGCTTTAGGGTGTTTCTGCCCTGTCCCCACACCCTGCAGGGAGCAAGAAGAGTAGTTCAGCCATCAAGAGCAAACTATACTGAAGGTGTACAGCTGGGATTTTTCAGCAAATCCAACAGAACGAGAAATACAAACTGCAGTGAACGTCCTTCCTAAGAATATCCCAAGGAATTAAAGAAAAAAGCTCTTTTTACTTTATTTGAGCTGTGCTTGGGAATGGGTTGGGAGAATGATAGTCAGCCCATGCTGAAAGCCCGTGTCTGTGTCCTGACCTTGTTTATTTTGCTAGGGTGGGCATGGTCCTAATCTTTCTATTGATGCCACTGGGATGACTAAGAGATTTTTGACAACTTTAATGTAAGAAATTTCTTGTCCAGCTCAGGTGGGCTTCTGACTGCCTGATGCTACATATAAATATAGCATATAGGAAAACAAATTACTAATTTTAAAAAGTAAGGTGTCTCAAGCTTTAGTACACCCATGAACGGTACACGTCCCTCTTTTCACAGATCAAGTAGCTATTCAATCCTGCAGCTCGCTTGTTTTTTACGGAGAAGGACATCTTGTTTTTCTTTTTTAAACCTCAGTGCAATGTAGTTACTGCTGCAGACCAGCCTGGCAGGAGGTAATGCTACAACTTTGCATGAAGAGCACACAGGAAAGTCCTTGGAGCTGGTGTTCAGCAGGACGCCCTGCACTGAGTAGTCATGAACTGTGTATATTGTTCTTTCTGGAGGGAAAACTGACTTTTTAGAGGCTGGGGTTTTGCAAGGGAATTGTGGCAGTTAGACTCTCACGATTCCCCATGCTGGGAACTTTCATCAGCTACAATAAAAATAAGAGGAATTGGCACACGGGATTTCTGTGTCCTGCAAAAGGCCCAGAATATGGAGCCTACAAGGCTAGTGCTAAGTGCCACTGAAAGTTCTCCTTTCATCTGTTGGACACGATAAAGACAGTGAAAGTATTTTCATTTGTGCCTCTGGGCCCAAAGCTGCATGGAAAAGGACCTTCCTGATTTCCCATTAGCTTCAGTGAGATTTGAGGCTGGTCAGCAAAGAGGAATCCTGCACTTGTCAGAAAGCACCTAAAGAGCAGAGGGGATCCTTTATGCAAGAACCTGATGAAAGCAAGACGTTTAAAGTGTTTTAGCACACTGAGATACAATGGAAAATACATTTATGAAACAATAGATCTAGCGAATTGGAGACATCTTTTGATTTTTTTTCTCTTTGCTCCACAGTTTCATTAGTTTCTGTTAAACCCTTTAACAGATGCCTAATTGACACAGTCAGAAATAGTTTTCCAATCATGTATCACTTTAATTATCCAATGGTCTTTTCAGATCTCTCATGGATACCCCTTTCACTGAGACAAATTATTTGCTGTGTTTCAAGCTCCTCTGCTTGAATTTTGCTTATCTTCTCATGACTTTTCCCATAGGAAGATTTTGTAAGAAACTCGGGAGGGGAGAGAAGAAGAGAAGACAGGACAGGACTTCACGCTATTTCAACCGAAAAGGCACATTTTTCAGAACATTTAATTTGAAAGTTGAAATCCAAGTGCAACGCTTTGCATTTTAATGAATCAGCACTATAACTCTGACCCAATGGGAAGTGTTTCATGATACATGTTACTTGGGATTTTGTGCCTGTGTGAACATCCTGTTCTCAGTTGCATATCCCAGAGCCATATTTGCCAGAGGGGCCTCTGACTGTACATACTTTTTTCTTAGTGCTTTGTTTTACATATATAAAGTTAATTTCTGACTTCAGTGGAGATAGTGCAAATGTTAACAATGATTAAAAAAAACCACAAACCTGCCCTTTATTTTTTAAGTCAATGATAAAATTGTAATCCATAACGGTACAGCCAGGACTTTGCCCAAGACATTGGATTTTTCTTTTTCAAAATTATGAGATCTCTCAGCCCCTAAAATACTTGAATGAAAGTTAAAATGCTCAGCATCTCTGAAAAATCAGCTTGCAGAAGCTGAAAATTCAAAAAAACTCCCCCACAAAGAAAAGGTGCCTCTTGAAAATGTGTTCTCTGTGTCATCTGCTTTCTAATGAGGGCTGATCCTGCAAAACACTCTGCACTTGAACTTGAGGAGCACAAAAACCCCTTTATAGATGTCATGCTGGTAAAGCATATTGCAGGACACCTTTAACCAGCCATGTTCCCGTAATTGCAGTAACGCTTCTTTCAGTAATGTTGCCATGCCTTTAAAATGCTAACCTCTAGGGACAGGTTAAAAAAATGAGTTGTCAAAAGCTATTTGGAGGGATTTATGTTTCCTCCCTCTTATAAAATAATTTAAGCTTTTCTGAAGGTGATAATGTCACTGATCACATTCACAGTTCTGGTCACTGAGGGACATCCGGATCAACATTTCCCTAACACTTTAAGCCAGAGACCACTGTCCATGCTCTCCCCACCTTCCTAAACACTTTCCTTGGGCTGTCATCTGTTCCTATCATCATATTTTCCATCGGAAATACTATACAGGTCCTCTGGTTTCATGGATAATCCTGGTCACAGGGCGCACCCAGTAATTCGTGAATCCATGCAGTACTTTGATTGAATCATTGCTCTAAATGTTTATAATTTATATGAAGGATGATAATCATCTATAAAACCAAAATGCAAGTTCAAGTGTCCACTTTGTGCTTGGCAACAGCTAAAGGATTTGGGACCCAAAGAGACTGAATGTTGTCTTTCTTCTGGTCTGGAATGGCCCGGGGTTTTCTAGTCTGTCTTGGCTGAGAACAGGCTCTTAGAAGTGGGATAGTGTGATGCCAGCATCCGCTCCACAGCATTGCTGCTGGAGAGGGGGGAAAGCTTCAGGGACATGACAGATGTCTATTTTCCATGGCAAGGTGGTAGCATCAGCGAAGCTGCATGGTGGTTAAATATGTTTAGCCAGCAACAGGTATAAAAAAAATAGAATAAAATTAAAGGAAAGGAGATGTAACAATAAAGGAATAAGTTTTTCCAAATTCTTACCGCACCTGGTATGTAGCATGTACTTCTGCAGATGATAACATTTACCCTTTATGACAGCATTATACATATACATAGGGGTTTGCCTTTTTAAGTAAGGGATGTTAACAGCCTTGAATAAAATTGGGACAAGCAGTGTAAACAGGATGGCATATAAAGTGTGATACAGTATACAGAGGGCAAAGTATGTTTGAAGGTTAGCTTATTAATAAAACATGGCTGGCCTTGATTTAGTTTATAAGAAACTTAAGACATTTATCAACATCTGTCTGAACTCATTTCCAGTCTCTTTGGACTCTGTTGTGGATAAGATGATTAATAAAAGATGATGCCTTAGGAAGGAAACTTAGATCTTTGCAAGCAATGACAAAAGAAAATTCAGTGCTTAATCTACATATGAAAGGAAACTGGGAAAGTAAACTAGTTTACCACTGCATCGCAGGATGCCAACCTCTTATAACATTTCATCTGACTTAGTTTTGGCTGGAGTCTGGAAAAGTAAGAAAGAATTCAAAAAATTAAGTGTGGAATTAATTTACAAGAAAGATCCTTCTGCTCGCTTATGGAGACTCTGAAATCTAATCCTGTTCCCTTGTGGCTTCCTCCCCTCAGTGTTTTTAACTTTGCAGCTTTCCATGTTTGTTTTTCATTTGTCTCCTTGATCCTTTAGTCTTTCCTTTCCCTTAGGCTAGAATAAAGTTCTAATATTAAACAAGTGCCACACTTTGCCTATTGATAGTTGTTGCCCAATAAAATGTTGCCCTCAGAAGCCAATTAGGGAAATATGTTTCTTGTAATAACCAGTAATTTGTTTAATTTTCATGCATTCTTGCTGAAAGTCAGCCAAAGGGATGCGCATGCATAGTTCCTGCATCTGGGATGCAGAGACAGCCCAGCTTCACTGCGTGGTGCAGAGCGCTCCCTTGCACGTGCACCTGGCAGCAACGGTGGAGCCCGGCTTCGGCATTTCACAGGCTGCATCCGCAGCACAAACGTGGACTGACGTCTCTCCAGAGTGGGAAGCAGCGTGGCCATAGCTGTATGCGCCCTGCCCAGGCTAACACATCTGGGAGCACTCTGCGAGTGTGCTACGCTGGGACCTGAGCGGGTTTCTCCACGAGGCACTGCGACACTCTGCCAGCCTCTGTGCAGCACAAGCTCCTTGCTTGTGCAATGAGTTGTAGAGAGCTTGTTGCTCTCTACCACTACCTGAAAGGAGGTTGTAGAGAGGTGGGTGTTGGTCTCTTCTCACCCGTTACAACTGCCAGGAAATGGCGTCAAGTTGCGCCAGGGGAGGTTTAGGTTAGACATTAGGAAAAAACTCCTACACTGAAAGGGTTATCAAAGACTGGAACAGGCTGCCCAGGGAAGTGGTTGAATTGCCATCCTTGGATGTATTTAAAAGCTGTCTAGATATGGTGCTCAGGGATGTGGTTTAGAAGCGGGCCTGGTAGAGTTGGATAGCAGTTGGACTTGATGATCTTAAAGATCTTTTCCAGCCATAATGATTCCATGATTCTATGATTCATTTGGACAGCCCTGAAAGAGACACTGAGGATCCACATCTAATATTTAGGCATCACTAGCCTTGAAGGAACTTCCTCCTGACTCCACAGGATCACAAGTTCCTCCTGTTGCATGACTGGTGTTTGGAAACCAGACTTTCCACCCCATCCTCCAGCCTTTCTCCCAAGAAGGGTCTGAACAAGCAGTCCCTAGAAATAGTCGCCGGAGCAATTCTTCTGCCCTGCTTCAGCTTCACCAGGGTGCTCCTGTGTCAGAACTCAGGAGCAGGATATCCAGGTCCAATTCAGCATGTTGGTGTTTGGGCATCACCTCCCCTCATTGCAGCCAAGAGCGGGAAGGAAACACTTGCCTTCAGACACCACTCCACTGACTATTTCAACATTTTATGCAAAGCAAAATGGCTCTAATATAAGAAAATAAGGGCCTGCATCTACCCTAATATACGAAATATGTCAGAGACTCTTTTCTGATCCTGAGGCCAATAGTGACTGCAAGAATCATGTCCATACAGATTCGCTACCTTTTCCCTCAAAACAGGGTGGCTGCAGCTGCCTTGCTTTCTGGGAATCATCTCTGGCCTGTAATAACCTTCAGGCAGGAGTGGAAAAATCCCAGACTGAAACTCTGTTTGCTGTTTTAACATATGGGTGATGCAGTCAGAACATCCCCCTCCATAACACTTCATGAGCTGGAGCACGCTCCCATGAGCGGTGGGCATTTGAGCTCATGTCTCCCATCCCGCAGGTGGTTGTGCCAACCAGTAAAACACTAAGGAAAGAGAAACACGTTTGGTGGTTCCTCCTTCAGCGCTGAAAGAGATGTTGAGCTTGTTGGGGAAGGCAGTAGCTTGTACTAAACAACAGGTCAGAGAAATGAACAAAGCCTATAGGCTTTCCACTAGAAAAAGATGTTGGTGCCCACCCAGTGGGAATGTTGCACACAGTGAAAGCTGAGAGGGGAGTGACATTTCTCTGCAGCCCAGAGAGAGCTCATGAACGTCAGAGAAGGGGGAGGTTTGTTACCTCTGTGTTTCATTCTCACTGTAAATCCTGCTCTGAGAGGTTACCAGTGGCTTGTATCAAGACATTCTCCTATCTATTTATATAAACTTTTACACTGAAGATTACACAAAGTTGCAGGACAGATCCAAATTTTCTTGAGTTTTGGGATGGTGAACTGAGAGATTCAAATTTAGAGTCCCTTTCCGTGCCAGCCAGGAACTGAAGACTACCACATACTTCTGCAGTATGGAAGATCAGCTTTTGAAGGCCCACTTTATAAGGAAATATCTCTGGATGCCATTTCATCCTTGGAAAGAAAAGGTTGAGGTAGCTTTAAACAATACTGAAAGCTACTTTAGATTAACTTGGATTTAAACAGATTAAGCAAACAGTGTGGAAAGGACCAGGCTGAGCCAGATCCTACACTGGGTTAAATTGGCACGGTCCTCTCAAAGACAAAGGAGTGACAATTAATACCAGCTGAGTATCTGGGCCAGTGCATTTAAAGACCGTGTCAGAGACCACCTACTTTCTAACACAGCTTATAAAAATGGTTGAAGACATTTAGGGCCTGTTATACTAGCTGGAAATTCCCAGTCTGGTTTCTGCACCAATGAGGGGCCCAAAATATAGATGCTGAGTCCTGCATGCAGTTGTGATATTCAGTGTATTTACTGTAAACAGTCTTGAAATGATGTTGATGACAATGATTTTTTTAACAACTGCTAGTATATACACGCGAGTATTCCTACCCAAATATACGGGATCATGTAGTACTGCAAGGATTTGGAGGACTGTCCATATAACTTAGGTTCCAACTCACTCAGGATTCGGTTTAAAAAGTGATTTATTAAGGAACAAATGGGGTAATGCAATTTTTTTCTAAGTCGCTGTAATCACTCTTAAAGCACATCACACCACATGATAAGATCCTTTGATAGCAAATACTGATAGCACATCCATGTGCCCTTTGTTGCAGTTTTGCATTATTCTCCAAGCGTATTTCCCCACAGTCTGTAGAAGCAGCGAAGCTATAATATTGGCTCTCATTCTACATTCTTACCAGTCAAGATCATTCATTGATTCCTGGATGTGAGGATCAATGGTGGTGGCCATATGGTTTTGGAATGATCTGTTGTCTTTTCCATAATGGCATTGTGGCTTTGTGTTTCCCCAGCAGTGATTAATAGGCACAGACATGCGTTATGCACATGTTGATAGGTTTAGATGAACTTTGAATTTTCATGGCTTTCTTCTCTCTTCCCCCCACCCTTTTTTCTTTTCAGGAGGCGGGGAGAAGAAGAGTGATTCTGCACTGAGAAAGTGAGAACGAGGTCTTTAATGAATATTCACCTCTCAGGGACATGGTGTGATTTGATCAGCAAGGTTAGATGACAGACAGACCCCATCTAGATGCCCAGCAATAATTATGACACTGTCTCCCAGGAGGACTATCTAAGGACTGCTTATAATTGGCAACCCCATGCTGGCAAAGAACAAATGCCTCCAAATGTGTCTTACTGCTAACCTTGGAAAAAACAACATAAGATAACCCCATACTCCCATCCCCATTAGCTCTAAAAAACAGGAGGCACCACACTGAGGGGAGCAGGTTTTCTTTCCCCATCACAGCACGCCACCTCCCAGGCTTTCTTCTTGGGGGGGGGAACAGAAGGAGGGTGGTCATGGATGGATGGATGGATGGATGGACAGATGGACTTCATCAGATGCCTTGGACCTCTCCTGTGGAAGCCATGGGGTGAGCACCAGTGGTCGTCATTCCTTGGATACCAAGGGCACACCAACAATGGATGAATAAGGCATGGCCTGTCCACTAGGCTGTTCTTGCTCATCCCAAAACTCAGAAGAAAAGCTGTTTGGTTAACCCTTGTTTATTAAAATTTGAGGTAAAACTGTGCAGTACTAACACAGAGTCTGGTGAGAAGTGGAGGATGGGGAATATGAAAAAGTATCACAGGAGTGTGCCTGAAGTAACCATGACCTGCATATTGCTATTACAAGCTCTTCAAAGGTCACCTCATCTTGAACAAGAAAACGGGCAATTCTTTCATAGTTATTCACAACTGGGGGTCCCTTCCCATCCTGTGCAAAGTTTCATTCTCATTCCTACCTTCTCAATTGATCAAAGTGGTGGGACTCTGTCCATGAAAAAAACAAACCAACCCACAGCCAGTTTGTGTTTTGGAGGAGAATTCATCAAGGGATACAAAATTCATAAAAATTACATCTGTACATCTGCCTTGAGAAATATTTGTGTCGCAGGTGGTGAACGGCTGGGAGACAACAAGGAGAAGTATCACATGTGTTTGCTTTGCTTATTTGCTCTTCCCCTCTGGTCTTCTCGCACTACTAGAGGTAGGGTACTGGGCTGGACAGGCCCTTTGTCTCACCCACTACAGCTGTTCTCATGTTTGTAAGTTATGGGACTTCAAGCATTTCAAAAATCCAGAAAGAAATGGCTTGTTGCCCGAGTACCATGTGGGTTTTGTTTTCATCTTCAAAAAAATCCAAGAATCCAAGATGTTCACAAGAAGTAGCAGAAATTTCGCAAGAAAGCGGCTTCTAGAGCGCATCAGATTCAAAGGGTTGTTGGTGGTTTGATTGTTTTCAGTACCAGTGTTTGAAGTATTATATATAACTGTTTTAACGCTTTCCAGGTTCTTTCATCGTGAAATTTACGTTGCAGCAGATTGGACAGAAGATTGGACATCCTCTGAGGTGTTAATAGTGTGTATGTTTACAAAGTCTCTCTCTCCATTCTGATCTTCCATCCTAATACCCATACTGAAATAAACACTGGCAGCTGTTTGGGTGGCTTGGAAAGGGTTTCTCTTTCAGCCCTAAAAAAAAGAAGTATAGTCATCTCCTGGAACTGTAGAATTATTCTGTTCCAGGTTGGAAATTTTCAAACTTTTCACAGGTTTCGGGAACTCCAGAAATATCAATAGAAAATGGCATCTAATTTTTTATCGAATTTGAGGTTTTTGAGGCTGACACCACACAACAGTTTCTAGTCAAAAACCTAAGGTGCCGTGTATTGACAAATATCCTGACAGGAGTAAAAAGTGCGACCAGAACATTGCAGTTGCCCAAAAGGCAAAGAGCTATGAAAAATTTGGACTTTTTTTTGATGTTATTGAATGCAGGTGGTCTGTTTGCCTCAACAGCATGATGGTTACAATATTCAGCTCATCTCCCTCTACACACTCTACTCCCAGTGGTAGGATACTCTGGTAGTCAAGATAGTGTTTATGCCAAGGCTGAAAAACTACCTCTGTTCAGCCAATATGGATGTCCTTCCTCTCTTTAATGGGCGTTGGGTGGGTTAGACCAGAACAGGGTATTGGACTTTATTGTAGTTTGAAGGTAGGGAGGCAGCCCAGCTGCTACCCTGTTGTGCCAAAGGAGAAATTTGCCTTGAGGTATGAGAACATGGGTGATTGATACCTTGCAAGGGAAAAGAGAAACTTACAGACCATGGGGTGATGCTAAGGAATACTTGCCTGTGAAATGTTTCCTTCGACAAAATTTGAGCTAATAGCTCGGAAAATGACTGTTTTAACCACTTTTTAACAGCACGTGGCGGGGGGGCCTATTTTTCCTCTACTAGTTACGAGTTCTAGTAGACATAAGTACTTTTAGTGAGTAATGTGTTGCAAGAGTGTGTCCCGAACACCAATAAACCCATGCACTCTGGGATCAGGCCTGTGCACAGGCTGCTGGATGCCACACGCTGTCAAGGGATGAAAGGTCAAAAATGGAACTTTTTTTATATTTAGCTACTTTTTTTTAAGAGACAGTAATATTTTTGTGCACACAATGCATTCTGGTAGCTTCATGACCTCACTGCCAGGCAGGAAAAATATAAATCTTTCATATTGAGTTGGAGTTTTCACAGTTTATAGAGAATACATTGAGGACACAAAAGTTTTCTTGGAACAATAACATAAGACTGCAACATGGAGACCAAAGAGACTAGCTCCGAGGAAACAGAAAAAAAAATTTGCAAATTTGGCACTTTCCCTGTGATACAAAGTGCATGTTATTCTCATTTAGCAGAGAGCTGACTTGAACAATAGAAATGTTTGTTAATACATTCTGCTCCGCAGCGACTGTAAAAGTATTTGCTGCATTTGCTTCTTAGATGCTGTAGCTCTCTCATTTCACACCTTTCCCCAGATTTAATCTCTGCAGTATTATTTATGTGGCAATATTAGATTCAATTTACAAATTACAGCCTGCTGCAAAACGGAGCTGTTCTTTCCCCTAGAGGTACCAGCAACAGTTACATTAATCTTCTTTTAAAAAATTATTCAGGGGCTTTCAACATGCTGCCAAGAGCTCCCTCCCAGATTCCTTTGTAGTCCTGTTTTTAATTGTAAGAATATCTGCAGAAAATATAACATGTAAGGCCTGGATCCCAGTGGAGCTGCATGCTGGCAGAGGTCCTGCAGTGAGCACCAGATGGGTGGATTTGGGTTTATTTTATCTCTTCCAGCTCAGTCTTGTATGTGGATCCTGACCCAGGAAGGTGGCTCGTCATTGGGTCGCTGAGAAGGTCCTGGGGGGGCTCCAGTGGAAGGGGTGGCTGCAGAGGCACTGCCACCAAAAAAGGTGAAAAAAAACATCACACCGAGCGCTCCGCCCTGGCAATCCTGCACCTGCGTCTGCCCGCACCGCACGGCAGAGGGACCCAAGGTTGTTCGAGAAAGCTGCTTTACGGGCGGTTTGTGCAGACTGCAAGGTGCACCACACTAACACCGCCGTTAGGGTTCATGCAGAGTGACATGCCGTCGCTCTGCCTGGCCATGCAACATGCCCCATGAACGCACACCAGGTGCTGTGATGCCCAGCGTTGGGAAGTCTCAAGTATAGGGCAAGTGCTGTTCGTGCCCTGGCACTCTTCCATCCCTATGAGCCTCACAGAGCCATTCCCAGTCCTCCTCCCTCTGCTCCAGCTGTGGCTTGAGCTCTATGGCCTAATGACAGCCAAAAAATCCCCAGCTTTCACAACTGCTCCCTGGGGGCTGCTGCACCACCTGGCTAGGACCAAGAGCTTGGCACGAGCCAGCAGCGAGAGAATTGCCTCTCCTGGCTGGAGCCGAGATGCCCTGTTTGGGTGAGACCTCATTATCTCCCAAGCAGAAAAAGTCAGATGAGATGATGACCTGTTCTGCTCTTTCTTTCTAAGGCAATGGCATTCTTTTGCATCATCTTTCTTCTGCTGATGTTGGGACTTCACCATGCCAAGCAGCAGCCTCCTGGAAGCACAGAAAACCTCGTACCCCAGGTCAGGTAGTATGATCAGGTATGAAAGTACTTGGTCAGCTCACAAGGAAGAAAAAGGGTATTATTAAAATTTTGTTACAAGAGCCTTATGGCTCATGACATGATAAGACACATCTGATCAAAATCTCCTTCGGAAGATTCCCCATGGAAGGAGCTCCCAGGTGTTTGGATGGTTTTGCCTAAACCTGGTTCATATAAGCTCTACCTTCTCGGAGCCTTCCCTGCCCAACCTGAGCTTTTAATCACCTCAGGCTGTACCAGCCCGATACCTTGCATAGGGAAAAAGAGTGTAAACCCCATGTAAGATGAGAAATGTCTTCTAGGAATATACATGAGGAATGAAAGCAACTTCTGTGAGTCCATTACTAAATGTTGATGGTTAAACTGCCAGTAATGAAACATTACGAAACAGATGCATTCAATAAGTATTTCTGTTCTGGTGGATCAAAGCTGGAGGAAGTATGAGTATCATATGATGCTGATGAAATGTTTTCTGGTCTAACGGTAAATTGGGAGAATGCAAGTCAGCTCAGATCTGTTTGAGTCAGCAAAACTGGATTAAATGTCCACAAGACGTTAAGGCAGCATCTAAGGAACTTACTCTTTCTCTAGGCAGGTAATGAATGCCGTGCCTGTACTCAAGAATAGTGAGAGGGATGACCCAAATAATTGTAAGATGGCTTGCCCAGCTTTTATTTGGGAGCGGTGCACAGGAAATAGCTGATACTGAAGACAGAAGTAAAAATCTGTGCCAATTACTATGACTTCAGAGAAACCGGATCTTGTCAAATCAACCTGATTTCATTCATAGGACAATAATTTCAAGACTGGAAATCTGATAAAACAGTCATCTAATTGTAAAATTTAAAAAAATCAGGATTTTTAAAAGCATCTACCTAATTTCAACATAGACATTTTATGGGCAATTATTTCTGGAAGGGAAACCACCCCTTTTTCCTTTCCACCCAACATGATCTTTATTTAAATCACAAATACCACATAAACTATTGCTAATACACTTTTCAGATGACACAGGCTGGGAAGCAGTAAAGATGACAGTACTCTTGGGCGTGAAGGTGATCTGGCTCACTTCATAAGCTGGGTTCAACCAAATGCAGCCAAATACAGGTTCATATATAGAAAGAAAAATGTATAAACTATGTTTACAGGACGGGGCACTACATTACAGGGGCAACGGTTTTAAATGGAAAGAGTATAGATTTAGGTTAGGTATTAGGAAGAAATTCTTTACTCTGAGGGTGGTGAGATACTGGAACGGGTTGCCCAGAGAAGTTGTGGATGCCCCGTCCCTGGAGGTGTTCAAGGCCAGGTTGGATGGGGCTTTGAGCAACCTGGTCTAGTGGAAGGTGTCCCTGCCCACGGCAGAGGGGTTGGAACTAGATGATCTTTAAGGTCTCTTCCAACTCTAACCATTCTATGATTGTATGATCACAGGAAGCATCAAAAGGACTCTGGGGATTGTCACAAATAATCAACTGTCCATGAATTCTTAATATAGTTTTGTGGTTAAAAAGGCTAATATGATCATCGGAAGTACAGAGATGGGGTCTGGGAATGGGAAGGAGATATTCTGTCTGTGTAAGGCAGAAGTAGTTGTAGTGGCCACTGGAGTGGATAGAAAAGCCAAGGGAGGAATAGTCAAAGGATCAAGACCTTTATATAAGACACGTTTATTCCGTGATTGTTTCATGATGGATTACCCCAGAAAATAGCTTCCAAAAGTGTTTCCATGAAACAGCAGAAGATCATGCAACTCCTTTGCTGGACCCTCCCTCAAATCATGTTTTCTGGATTTGGTTCCAGGTGAAAACAGTAGGGGTTGCAGCTTTCTGAGGCGAGTTTCATGTTGGATACCTGCCTGTGTGCTGTGACATGCTGCCTTGGCTAATAAATCGTGACCTGTGTGGTTATACTGGTCAAATGCTTTCTCAGCTAGAGCTATCCCTGCAAATCAGCAGGCTCCTTTCACAGTGCCCATCTGACAAGGGCCGGGTAGTGCACAGATGGTTTAAATATAAAAAAGAATGCTGCATCAATGCTGTATGTGTGAAATGTTTCAATTATTCCTAAAATATTTTTAACGTATTCCAGATTTATCAGGCAAAATGTTTAGGAAGTAATTGGAGTTTATTCTGGTTTTCATTTTAGTATCGTATATTATAATAAACACATGTTCAAAATACATTTTAGGTATCACCAAATATTTATAGAATGTCTATAGGTGGAAATCCCAAGGTCACCACAGTAGCTTTATTTTTCAGTTTGTTTACAGGGAGATCAATCATTAAAACCTATGACTTCTTTCTCCTGTCCGCACTGTGAATCTTTTTGCACCTGCAGGGATAGCGAATAGCCTATTGGTTTTACCTACACAGATATGACTAAACCTTCTTTGATTGCAAAGGCTGAATTTAATTCACCCTTATATTGTTGCCTGGAATAATAAAAAACTTCTAATGGCATTTACAAATAGATATGTATGTCTGATACTTAATGTCTGATCATTTGGCTGGCATTTGCCCACCATAATCAAAAGACAAATTAAATAAATGTCTGTCCCAAGTAATGCTGGTTAGGTAATCAGAAGGAAGATGGTATCACACTCCCTGAGGTGCATTCTGTGCTTTTGCAATGAGAACTAACTGGTCTGTCGCATGCTTTGCTACCTATCTTGAGAAATACTGGCAAAGCTTGGAGACACTGCCTACCAGGGAACATTTTACACTTGTTTTAAGACAAAAAGAGGCTGCTTTCCGCAGACGATCTTGATGACCCTGGAGATTTGGGGGGGGGGGGGGAGCAACACATTTTCCTAGCCTGAAGTCTGGAAAATATTGCACTTTGCTGTTCCCCAGCTACCGTAAGTGAGCTCATTTTATTTTGGGTGTCATTTCTTGTTGTTGTTGTTGTTATTGTTTGTTTATAATGATATCCAAAGTTTTAGCCAAACAAATCTCCTTGACACAGCAAAGTCTTGCATCAACTAAACCGTAGCCTGGATTCTGTGCATTTCTGCCGAGACTGACATATCTGCTCCCATCCTTGCCCTGGTTGTGAGGGACAGGCTTGTTTTCCTTTTCAGCTCAGAATAGTTTCAGTGGTGGTGGGATGAGACAAGGGACATGCCGTGCTCCGAGAGCAGAGCTTTTCACTGATGGAGACCCCCTGCCAGTGTAGGACTGGCAAAGGAGCAGCCAGTGCCATCCACAGAAATAGCTACAAACACATCAACTGAAACACAAATCCCAGATTCCCACAAAATGTCATCACATGTGAACATAGGCACGTACTGTCCTTTTTCCAATTAAAAATACAAGTTTGTGTGGTTTCAACAGGTAGTACAGTGCACAAGGAAACATTATGAAAGATCAAAGCCTTGCGGTTTTTCTTCTCTGCTGGTCCCCCATGCCCGTAATAACAATGTTAAATTTAGCTCTGTAACAGGATTAACTCCAATACCAAGCAAAATCTAGACATTTCTGGCACAGACTCTTTCCTGCTGCTGTTGTAGTAAATACTGACATTTCTGAAAGAAAAACTATTTCCTCAATTATCATTTTCATTAAAAACATACCATTTTACAAATGCTGTTCTGCAATATCCTTTTAATGTCTACAGCTTTATTTTATACATTTACACTGCTGGAAGATCCTTATAGTCTGCCCTTCTTACCTTAGCGCTGTTACCCCTTCGTACACCTCTTCTGCAGGTTCACCATCTGCAGGCTGTGAAGTAAGGAGAGCTGGGGACAGCAAATGACTTGTGACACTGGAAAGATGCTACAGCTGAGATTAAAAATATCTTATGTCCATGATGATGTGAGAGTTCTTGTTTGCTTTGCATCACTCACAGACAGTAATGTCGGAAGCTGTAAAACAGCATTTCAGAAAAAGGGCGTCGGTGAAACACAACAGCAGTTTGGTTTATTTATCAGTTTTAGTAATTCCAACCCATGAAGCAAACAGGTGTGGTGCATATTGAGAATGTCTACGTAAAAGATAATTACAACTTAGTGCAAAAAAGTTGGCTATAGTCTGATTTTTCCATTCATTTTGTATAATAGTTTATCAGATGATAGAATAAAGTGCATAGCCAGGTTTTATATATATGCATCACGAAGCAGTACAGTCAAGGTATGGTAAAGAGTGATCCAGTTGTAATTCAGGAACTTAAGGTCAGATAAATATTTGTCCTTTTTTTTTTTCCTACACCTATGTAGATTGAGACTAACTGTAGCAGGGCTGTGGATTAAAATTAACTTTAAACAAATCGTAGAATCATAGAATAATAGAATCATAAAATCGTAGAATACTTTGGGTTGGAAGGGACCTTTAAAGGCCATCTAGTCCAACCCCACTGCAATGAACAGGGATATCTTCAACTAGGTCTGGTTGCTCAGAGATTTGTCCAACCTGACCTTGAATGTTTACAGGGATGGGGCATCTACCACCTCTCTGGGCAACCTGTGCCAGTGTTTCAACATCCTCATTGTAAAAAATGTCTTCCTTCTATCTAGTCTGAATCTACCCTCTTTTAGTTTAAAACCATTACCTCTTGTCCTATCGCAACAGGCCCTGCTGAAACGTTTGTCCTCATCTCTCCTGTAGGCCCTCTTTAAATACTGAAAGACCACAATAAGGTCTCCCCGAAGCCTTCTCTTCTCCAGGCTGAACAGCTGAACAGCCCCAACTCTCTCAGCCTGTCCTCATAGGAGAGGTGTTCCATCCCACTGATCATTTTTGTGGCCCTCATCTGGGCTCGCTCCAACAGGTCCATGTCTTCCTTGTGTTGTGGGCACTAGAGCTGGACATGGTGGTGTCTCAGGAGAGCAGATTAGAGGGGGAGAATCACCTTCCTCGACCTGATGGCCACTCTTCTTTTGATGCACCCCGGGGTACGGTTGGCTTTCTGGGCTGCAAGTGCACATTACCAGCTGATGTCCAGCTTTTCATCCATCAGTAATCCCAAGTCTTTCTCGGCAGGGCTGCTCTCAATCCTTTCATGCCCCAGTCTGTATTGATACTGGGAGTTGCCCTAACCCAGGTGGAGGACCCGGCATTTGGCCTTGTTGAACCTCATGAAGTTCACATGGGCCTGTTTCTTGAGCTTGTCTAGGTCCCTCTGGACGGCATCCTGTCCCTCAGGCATGTCAACTGCTTGGTGTCTTCTGCAAACTTGCTGAGGGTGCACTCAATCCCACTATGTCACTGATGAAGATATTGAACAGTACTGGTCTCAGTACAGACCCCTGAGGGACACTACTTCCATGTCCTCCATGTGCTTTAGCATAGCTTCTAGGAGGATCTGTTCCATGATCTTCCCAGGCACAGAGGTGAGGCTCACAGGTCAATAGTTCCCAAGGTTCTCTTTTCTACCCTTTTTTAAATGGATGCAGTGTTTCTCTTCTTCCAGTCACTGGGGACTTCATCTGACTGCCATGACTTTTCAAATACCATGGAGAGTGACTTGGCAACTACACCAGCCAGTTCCCTCAGGACTCTGGGATGCATCTTGTCAGGTCCCGTAGAATTCTGTATGTTCAGGTTCCTCAGGTGGTCACAAACCTGAGCTTCCTTTACAGCAGGAGGGACTTTCCTGATTTCTTACACCTGGAGATCAAGAGCTCTTGTGCTCTATGGAAAGCAGCCTTAAAGATGTGCCAGCTCTGTTCTGCTCCCTTGTCCCTGAGGGCAGTTTCCCAGGGGGTCCTGTTGACTAACTCCTTGAAGAGCTGGAATTTTGCTTTCCTAAAATTCAGGGTCCTGACTTTGCTCTTTGCCTGACCCATATCCCTCAGGACTGCAAACTCTACCATTGCATGATCACTGCAGCCCAGGTTGCCTCCCGTCTTGACGTTACCAATTAGCTCACTTGTGTTAGTGTCCAGCAGGTCCAGTATCACATTCCCTGTGGTGAGGCTGTCTATTACCCGGCTTAAGAAGTTATCCTCAATGCATTCCAGGAGTCTTCTGGAATGCCTACAGCTCGCTGTGCTACTTTTCCAGCAGATGTCTGGGTGGGTGAAACCCCTCAGCGGGATGAGAGCCTGCGAGCTCCTGTAGCTGGAGTAAGAAGGCTTCATCAATAGGCTCACCTTGATCGGGTAGTCTGTAGTAGACACCAGTAACAGGCTCCCTTTGTTGTCTCAGTCTCTAACTGTTACCCATAGGCTTTCAACATGCTCATGGCAATTCTTCAGAGGCAGCTCTTCACACTCCATCCATTTCTTGTGCAGAGGGCAATGCCTCCGCCCCTCCTTCCTTGCCTGTCCCTTCTGAACAGCCTGTAGTCATTGGTAGCTGCACTCCAGTCATGGGATTCACCCCACCAAATTTCAGTAATGGCAACTAAGTTGTAGCTTTCTAGCAGCATGGTGGCTTCCAGCTCCTCCTGCTTGTTGCCCATGCTGCGTGTATTGGTGTAGATGCACTTCAGCTGGGCTGTCAGCTGTGTCACCTTGTGTCACCCCTTAATTTCTTTGAGGTATTTTACTCGTGTTTCCGTCTTGGCTCCTGTTACTTTGGGAGCCCCTGACTCATAGAATCATAGAATGGTTTAGGTTGGAAAGGACCTTGAAGATCATTGAGTTCCAACCCGCCTGCCATAGGCAGGGACGCCTCTCACTAGACCAGGTTGCCCAAGGCCACGTCCAGCCTGGCCTTGAATGTCTCCAGGGATGGGGCCTCAACAACCTCTCTGGTCATCTCTGTAGGACTTCAAGTGTGCTGCAGTGTAGCCAGTGCATCTCAGAGCAACAGGCTGAGGGCCTTTGTTAGTACCCCAGGGCCTAAATTAAGAAAATCAGGAATTCCACTTACATGAAGAATGACTGCAGTTTGAAATATGCAGATCCACACTACGTGAAAAAAAAGCTGGTTCAAGGACTCGGGTGCCAGTTTACACTTGGGAATCTTGGTTCCAGTCCAGCTCCACCAAAGATTTCCAGTGGGAAATAGGACTCATCTCACCCAGCTGCAGCAATTGAAAGCTCAGGTATCTAAGCTGGGGTCTGGGTTTCCTCTGCAGTTAAATGGAAAGTAAAGGTAACTCATCTCAGTCTAAGATCAGACTCTTCATTTTCAGATGGCTTAAGTCAGGCATGGTGAATTTGGGGTCAAGAGCGCAATTATAGAAGTAGCCAGAACAATAGCAGCGTGGGCTTTCACTATGGGATAAATCATCTCAAACTATTCTGCTGAACACATACATAGATGCACATAGATATACATGTGTGAGTGCATATGTGTGTATAGACACTTCCCCATAAACATATGTACATGCACATATACATATATATATTGGGCTGACTGCTATACTGTATAGCCATATCCAAAGTCTCCCTGTACCTTGTCTATGAAACAGGGATAACAAAACACAGTGTCTTAGTCACATTACAGGGAGGAATGTATTGAAGGTTGTGATGTCCTCAGGATGGAGCTACCCTGAGATGTCACCGAGACACCTGAGCTTGATTCAGAGCCAGAATAGCCCCATCGAGGGGGACGGGAGCTTGTTTTCTGCCCATCCTGCTTGATTCAGCAGGTCTAGGTGATGTCTGCCACAGCCCTTTTCTGTCTGTGGAAGCAGTGTGCAGAGTCTAAAAAAAGGCATTGACCTAATTGTCCTCAAATCAAAGCTGCATCCAAATAGCTCTGACAATAGAGACAATTTATGTGCATACGCATTAGTCGCATGTTTTCTAATTGTGGGATCAGGCACTTAATACAGCCATTAGCGTAATACTTCTAAACACCCATAAGTTTGCTAACTGCACCCTGCTGGGACTCACATTAACACTTAGTAAATAGACTATTCAGAAACTGGCATGGTAAGAGTTACACCTCCAAGTAATATTCTATAGAGCTGCATACAAATTGTAACCACATTTTCATAAGTGATAAAATGTTTTATCCTCTTCTGAAAAATAAAGGCCATAAAAGCCAAATGCAGTTCATAATAACAAAGGAAAGGAAGGATATAGCTGGGCAGGGTTCGAAAGGTTTTGATTTCACGTTGTCAGGTTGAATACTTATATAGAAATTGGGCACCTAAATACCTTTGTGTGTCTGGCAAGAAGTTCTCAGCCACAAAGTATGGACAGGGAAATGGAAGAAAATTCAAAGTTGCTAATGTGTGGTTCTACTTTAAGGACCAGCTAAGTGAAACTGGCACCACTAAGAAGTTGGTGAGATTCCTGAGATTATTCCATCTGGCTTGCTTGCTTAAGTGATGAAAAGTCCTTCTTCTGAGACCAGTTCTAACTATACCAGCATGAAAAGGATGTTCCAAGTTCCAGTCCATTTCACTCATGCGGCCCCTTTCGCTTGCACGGCTGTGACAGAGCGCTTCGTTCCTTCTGCAAAGCCTTTACCCCTGCTAATGCCAAATAGCGAAAAAATGGAATGTTAGGGGGAAAAAAAGACTGTTTTTTCAAACAAAAAGTTTTGAAAAAAAATGTTTTGCTGAGCAAACCACTTTAAAAGAACACCAGTGATGTAACTAAGAAAATACGGAGAGAAAGGGAAAAGTTAGGAAAACTCAAATGTTCCCTCTTTTCCACCCTAATATATTTCAAAGGGTTAAAAACCTCAAATTGTGTAAGTAAAATACCCCAAAGCATGGCTTTTATTAAAAATGGAATTGCAAGAAAAAATAGGAAGAAATTGGAAGTTTCTTCGTGTATGTGTCCCCACTATTGGTTGTTGCTGTATGAAAGAGAGACCTAAGCATGGTTTTCTGCTCTAAAGTCCAGTTTTGTCAGCAAAAATCTGGCTGAATCCTAGTCCCACTTTGAGAGAAATTTGGACAAAGAAAAATTATTCATGTGGAACAGATTCCTCATATGGTGGGAAAGCTGGTCTGTGATACTTGTTCTTCTGCATCCTCTTCTGGTCAAGACAGGAACCTGCTGGACTTCAAGTGTCTCCACTACTACAGGTTAGAACTGTTGCATCTTTTTTGGAGGTAAAATGTATTAACTAAACCAAAAGATGCTATTTACAGAATCTTTTATCAAAATAGTATGAAATACTAGAAGAAAAGAAGGGCAGAGCAGGGCAGAGAAGAGAAACAGAAAAATCTTTCAATATATCTTCCTGAAAAAAGCAGGAAATAATTGTTTCTTTGTCTAGAAGAGTGCATATCCCCTTAGAATTATAATAGGTGCATTTGGAAGGAATATAAGCACTTATGCTATGGGGCATATCCACAGATAAATAGTTACACGGACAATTTGTAAACAATTAGTCTGTCATTTTTCTGCTTGTAAAGTTTCTTCCATCATCTAAAATCACCACTACTGCCCAATCAGGAGGAGTTCTGCTGGCCTAAAAGGGTGGGCCAAGCCTTTTTTTGGATGAAGTAGCTCACATACTTTGGCAAACGCCTGCACTAGAAAATGAAAACCACACCTAGATACCAGTTCCCAAAGTTTCTTTACTTCTTGTTTAATCCCTTCCCACAACCGCCCCTAGAAGCACATCATGAGCTCAGCATAGTCATACCATTTCTGTCGACAAATTGCGTCAAGGTTGAGTAGAAATTTTAACAACAAAATTCATGGACAGCCTCTGTAAGCTGATCTTTGAGTCTGATCTCAGGACAAGTCTTTCACCATTCCTCCAAAGCTACTAGAGACCATATGGCAGGTAAGAGAGAAATAGCCTCACCTTACCGCTAACCATCTCTTTTGGCCAAAGGGGTGATTCCAATTTCACAGCCAGTGGCTTTTCAAAGCACGATGCTCCTCAAAGCTGACAGAGCAGGAGATGAACATATTGCCATGAGATGCCTTTATGTATCATCTCCGCAGCATCTCTGCTGGAGGGAGTTAATGCAGCTGCTTCTTTGGGGACTCAGAATGGGAACTTGCATCTTGGAGCTGCACTAGTAGGAAACAATTCCCAGGCCAGCCCTGCCTTTACACTGTGGGTGATCGCCAATCAATTCCAGGTGCTGCTCACCAAGTACAGCATGTCCCAAATTTCTCATGGCTGAGCTGGTGCCATTCTGAGACTTTCCACCGTTTGAACAAAGCTGGAAGTTAGCTGTGCTACAGAGAGCTGTGCTTACACATGGGAACAGTCATTTTGTCACCAGCCTCAATGTGCTTCGGCATCTGACCTACCCTTCTATTTACGACTCTTCCCATCTTTCATTCCGATTTTATATCCTCATCCCCCTGGGAGTCTTCTGCAAAATATTTTATAGGCAGAGGGGTTCTGGAGTGTGGTGCCAATGCATAAGGCAGCATCCAGCGTCAGCCTGCCATTGCAGCTTGTTATCGAAAAATAGTGGTGTATTCCTTCCACGTATTCAGCAGTAGCTACCTCACCACCAGCTCTCTGAAGGTAACTTCTGCAGGGGACTGTTCCCCAGCCAAGGGGGACCTTCTCCCTATGGTCAGGAGAGATGGATACTTCCAGGAAGCAAGTCACGCTGCCAAAATTGGTGTCCTTTCTGCCTATATTGACAGTGCTGGCAACCCTGATGCCCCAGGGCTTCTTTACAAGGGCTTTGGGGTTAGGTGTTAGGAAGGGGCAGGCAGCACCGTTCCTCGGGGCAGTAATCCTGCCAGCGTGGCTGGGCTGGCTTTGCTTTTCTCAAAAAGAATTATGGTAGGAAGCAGAGTCCAGATATTCCAGTCCTGTTTGATCATCCTCATCAGTGGTTAGCGCTGAGCTCTTGGACTGTGTCTGTAATGATGAAGCAAGCACAGCCTTGAGCGCTGGTGTGGGATCGTCCAGCCTGTGCAGCTGCTGGCGTGCTCCCCACCAGGCTGTGGTTGGTGCCAACCCACCTTCTCCCAGGTAGTGCCAAACCCTTCTCACAGGGCAGCCGGCGCCAGGGATTGCTCCTGCTCGGCGGCAGGGATAAAGGTGCCCTCCTTGGGGAGAGAAGAGAATATCTCTGCGTGGATATGAGATGTGGCAGCCACCTGCTCTTAAAGCAAAGAAAAGGCTCTGGTCCATATGTTGGTACAACCTTTGGGTGCCCAGCAGCAGGTGAAGGAATGTCCATCTTAAAAATGCACCGCAGTTTAGTAGCGAGGGGATCATCCCTACCCTGGACACCTGGCAGTTCATCCCAAGGTCATTTTGGCCAGGCTCAGTAATTTTTTTAAGTGCTTTTTGCCTTCTCTCCAATGCTGACTGGGGAAATGTTTTCTGACAACCTGACAAAGATTACATCAAGCAGGAAAAAAATGAAGGGGATATGAGCGCAGAGAAAGAAGTGCAGCCTTCCTCCCACCGTGACAATTTCTTAACTTTGAGAGAAACGGTGTTTGCAATTTTCACAGGGCATTAGTCTAATTTGTCTGAAGATCTGTTTGTGATTTGTGGGAGATGTTTGTTAAAGCTGATATAAAAGGTAATACTAGGATTTAATCCTCAGGGCTTTAGCAAATAACCACTATCTTTTAATAGGAAGTGGGTGGCATGTTGGTTGTCAATTCTAATTTATCCTCTAGCCTGAAAACCTTCTCCATACTTTTTCTATTATGCTGTACCACTAACATTTACAAGACTACAGGATCTGCCTTTTACACAGGATAAAACCAGAAGGTAGAACCTTTAACAGAGATTCACCGTGTTTCAAGAGAGCATATGGGAAAGCATCAAAGTGGGGGACAAAGTTAACATTGAAAAGACTCTCTCAGAACACCCATTGCTCCTGTGGTTTGTGCATTATGCAGTTTTCCAAGAGATCTGGATTTGATGTCTTGTCCTTTGCTTTCTGGGACGAGGAAAACTGAACCCTTTGAGAGTGGGGAGGGGTATTAAATAAGGAAAGAAAGGACCTACGGCAAAGATCTAAACAACAAAACAATACACAGAAAACCCAAAAGGATCGAGAAGACTCAACCCTATGGTACCTAACAATAATTTTTAAAGGCATGAGTTTGTCCAATGTGTTGTTTATTCATCCAATTTATTGTAATGATGAACAGCTTTAAAATTGGAGTAGAATGCCAATTCATACTTTATGTACAGAATAAATGATAGGCAGCTGTGGGCCAGGGGGCCATTGGGGGCTCTCTGGCAACACAGACTGTACAAGCAAAAGAACATAACTCGAGGTCTCTGTTAGCAACGTATATTGCAAATTAAGTAGTTCTTACTATCACTTAATGAAAGCTGGGTGCATGTGACATTGGTATTGTCATGCAGTGATCAATTTGATGTGAATTTGGCCTGTACTTACACTGTGCTGGAGAAGTCTTTCAGTGCTATTTGAATACTTTTGAATATAGGAATAGCAGTGAACTAAAGCTTCTCAGCAGCCCTTATCGCAGTGAAGCCATAGGACGGCAAATTACTTCAGAGGCACCTTGAGAAGCAGGATAAATGAAGGCAGCTCTTCATTTCGTTGTGCTACTGAAGTGAAATGCTGGGATGGATCTAGCAATCCTTAGAGGATCAGCCAAGGGCAGTGTGGTCAATCTCTGGTTTTTTGCCCAAGAATAGACAGTTAGTCCACGGGGGTGTTTCTGCATCTCTGTGCGAGAGTGAGACAGGAGGCAGAGGCACGGTTTGGAGACAGTATGGTCTTGAAAGCAGAGCGTGCCCTGCAGTCCCACAGAGGTGAGGCCCAGAGGAGCTCTGCCGTGGGCTAAAGCAACCCACGCTTACTGCTGGAGACCTGCAGTAATATCAGAGGCAGTGGCAAGAAACACAGAAAAATGGTTGCCTCACTTTCCTCACCGAGAAACCTGCACCGTCTGCACAAAAATATTCAAACCTGAACATGTTTTCTAGTAAAATACAAATCCACACGCATCTCGCATGACCTCAAACACTGGTGCAAAAACGCCACTCACCCCACACGCAGCAAAGGATGGAGCTGCAGTTCTGAGTCACACAGGTGAACGCAGGGGCGGACTGAGAACGAGCGTGGGTTCGGGCTGTGGTTTTGCACCACATGTGTAAAAGGAGTTCTGTTTGCACAGGACGGTGTAGGTTTCTTGGTGAGTTTGCCAGTCGGTGAGTTTGCCAGTCGACTGAGCCAGGTAGATTGCTCGAATCGGAAAGGGATTGAATGTGGGGAATGCAAACCAGCATCTAATAAACCCAGTGATGGGCAGGAGGTAGGGTTTTAACTGCAAAAACATGTTTTAAATCTTAGACGAAGTCTTCATTCTGAAATTCATTCGGGAAACCCAGCCAGGCATCAAAATAACCGTAGACTCCCTGGCACTTTTTGCAAGAGGTATTAAACTAGCTCAGTAGTTACTTCTGGATCAAACAGTAACTGAGGACAAATATCCAATGACAGTCAAACCCTGATCTCACCTACAGATGAAACCCAACCCTAAACCCATACTCAAGAATAGGCTACTGATGACTGTCAGACTACATCTAAGTATAGAAGTTGGACCCTGGTAGTAATATCCCCAAACCTGTCTTAAAAGTACCACCTTGATTCAGCAACAACTCAAGTTCCTGGCTCTGTGGCAAGTGAAAGCCTGACTCCAACCTCAAACCTATGCATAACTTGAAGCCTGGTCCTACCACCAGCTGTGATGTGACTGTGCAGTGATCAATGACTGCCAGACTGAAAGCTGCTCACAGTTAGATGGCTCATTTCCACTACAGCGCTAAAACTGGATCAATAAACCTTTGTAATCCAGGGAAAATTTCCAGCACTGGGTTTGTAACAAGAATTAGGATCACAGGTGGGGTCTAGGAAAACATGAGGATGATTGATGGCTTTTGGAGAGGTCTCCTATCCAAATGTGGGACGAATGTGACAGGGCCATGTATCTCTGTATTGAAAATAGGCAGAGCTCGCTGTTCTTTTCTGAAGGCAGCTGTACTATCTTGTATAACAGGTTTGGATTTGGGGTTAAAGTGGGAAGCATGCATTCTGACTGGATCTAATAAAGGCTACTTAGGTTTACAACCATTACTTTTACTTCATTTACTTCAGGATTGACTGCAGATGATGTCAGGGAGATGTATTAAAAAGACTTGGTGGCAGATGTCGATGTATTTGAGCAAGCAAATTTTAATTAATTTGGGACTATACATGGCACTTGAAGTAGTGGCTAGGAAACCTTGGAGTGAGGTTAAGGATTAAGTTGCAATTTGGGTGCATGGACTCGCATTCCTGTTTTGTGAAGAACAGACCACTAAACTTGGCTTAGGGCTACACTGCCATACTGAGCTGTCTGTAGGTTCAGCATCACCGGTGAGTCTTGAGAATGGGCCAGGGTTTGGGCCAGGGTTCAGGTGAACTCAACTGAGACAGGTGAGTGGTACAGAAGGTAAGGACTTGTGTTAAACTTTGCCTCAGCATCGCACAATGAGTCACTGTTACCAATGGGACATAAAGGTCCAAGGACCTAAGCCCCATGGCACCCTTGAGGCCAGCGGAGCTGGGCCAGGGTGGTAATGGGACCAGCCCAGACCCCACAACCACCAGGTTGGTCTGTAGCTGAAGGCGTGCATCTGTGCATCTACTTTAACTGTGACAGCTACTTCTGGGGAAAATTAAAAACAACTGGAAGTGAAAAGATAAAAGGAAAATTCTGTCCAGGGCCAGCTGGGAAGAGCAGCATCAGGGTCCCAGACCAGGGTCCTCCTCTAAAGCTCCTCCTTCAGAGCAGCAGCTGGTAGGGTTGAAAATGAGGATGAAGATTTTCATCATGCTTTTCCCCCTAGTGGAATATATTTTTCGTTGGGACACTCTCAAACTCCTTATGGGTTGTTCCTGTTTATGATGGAATTAGTGATGATTGGAGTATGCTAATCAAGTGCAAATGTTTCACATTGGCTGGTGGTTAAGTTTCTGTGTGTATAGATATTATTAGGTATTATTTACTCAATATTTTTATTATTATTATTATTATTATTATTATTATTATTAATTATTTATTATTATTATTATTAACTTTGTTCTGCACTATATTTGGCTTTCTCTAGTATAAACTAAAACGTACAAACCAAGAGACAAAGAAAGAGGGGGAGAGGAGGAGGCCAATTCCCACAGCAGTGGGAGCTGCTTCCCATGAGGCCCTGTCTTGACAACGCTGCCAGGATTTGCAGGTGCAGGGCCATGAAAATAACAGCAGAAGAACAACAGCATAAAAACAATTAAAGAAAAGTACTGCCAAACTGGAGTCTGGAAAACACTGCCTCATCAGCTTCAGGAAAAGGGTTTGGAGCTGCAGATCGCAGGCGCCGAGCATTACGAAGGCTGAGGTGATGGGGTACGTAAGGCACTGTGCAGCACACGTGTGAGACAAAGCACTGTTTTGTAGCAGGGTGACAAGTCCTGGAAATTTCTATCTATGAGGGCCCATGAGGGCTCCCAAGCCTTTACAGGAACAGCCTGTCAATAAGGGACATAAACGGCGGTCCCCTGCAGCAGGCGGTGATGGTGCTTGGGATCTGTGATGGGTCAGAAACAGTTCGTTCGAGTAGATCGAGGCTTGTATGAATTGCGCCTGCCTCGCTTAGGTGTAGGTGTTCCTGGTCCCAAAGGGCTTCTTTGGTACTTAGTCCTGAGCCTGGCAGGCGTCACTGCTCCTGGCCAAAGGAGAAGCTGGATTTGGGCGTCTCAGACTGGAATCGGTCAGTGAGATACATCTAGGGATCGCTGATGTTTTATTTCCAGGTGTGTCAGGAAGAAAAAATAACTTTTTTCTTTTTTTTTTTCTTTTTTTTTTTCTATTTTTTTTTCTTTTTCTTTTTTTAAGCTGGGTGTGACGTGGTGTGTGCATGGTTGCTTAGCTAAAAAAAACCACACAAGCCCCAAACCTACTCCTTAGGTATTTGCTGTGAAACTAGACGCAGCAATATGATAGCAAGTCAGAATGAAATGGGAAATAACCCCTTTCCCTCCTCTGAATATGATCTGTCAGACACTATTCCCCCACACATATAATTACCGATTTCATGCTATTATTTCATTGTGTTAGAGGGATCCTTTGAAACATATAACAGATCTTTACCAATAATTTAAACTAGCTACCAGTCTCCATCCTGGTTACTGCATATCTACTGCCAAGACACTGTTTTGGTAACAGTTAATAATCAGCTGTCTGGACTACCTCACCATAAACATTACAGGGTTTCATCACTCATGTTTTATTTAATTCCACTTGTCATCAAGGTCTATTATTGGAGCCTTACAATTTTGTTCGAGAGAGCTGATTTTTACTACTGTTGAAAGCTCCTCTATGTACTTTTTGCACTTTATTCTCCTGAGCTAGGACCCTTCATAAGATGTTTATTCAAATAAATTCATTAGATGATTGACAACCTATAGGTGTCCCTGGTGGAATATGCTTGAGATGCCAAGGGGGAAAAAGGAAAATACGTGAGGTTAGCAAATGGCTTGGGCTAAATACAACCACCTGTCTTAGATTCTACACCCCTTGTTTACCATCCTGAAAAGGTACATCCCAGTTGAAGAAGGTATAAATTGAAATCATCCTTCCCCACATACATCATCCTTTGCTCATTGCCTTGGTTTTCATCCTGCTGTGACCTCCTACCCTTAGCCGGGAAGCATGCGGTATAGATGAAACAGGTAGTTGCCTGGAATAAACAAAATGGTTGAAACGGTCAAAGATTAAAACAGGAGTAATGGAGGAGCAGCTCCTTCGAGCACTACTGTTCCAGAGAGTCTCAGGTGACACCACCAAGTGAGCACTTCAGTCCCTGTAATAGGTTACTCTGCTAAGGAATGGTTGTCCATGCACAGTGAACCAGCTCCAAACTGAAGGAGCCCAGAAGAGGCAGTGATGGGGCTGGAATGAGCCTCCAACATTCCACCAGCCCCGGAGAGCCACGAGTCTGACATGTTTTGATTTCTTTGTAGACCTGAGTATCCCCTTATCATCAAAGCTTGGTCAGAGCTGGTGCTTCCTGAAAAAAAGGTTAGACAAATCAACATTTTTCTCGTGGAACAAGGAAGAGACCTCCTTGCATAGGTCTATGCTTGGTAATACCCCAGTGTGCAAGCTAGCAGTGAAATACATTTTTTTCTTTAAAGTCAACAGCAGATGCTACGGTAAGTATGTTTCTACATATGGTCTCTCAGAATGCGGACGTACCCAGGACTAGGCAGTCAGGCTTACACTCTGTTCAGGCACTATCTCAGATGGTTCTTCCCCGCAAGGTACACAATCACATAAGTACGGTCCAGAGCCTGAAAGAGTAAGTCCTGCTCAGAGTATGCATATTATGAGCTCAAGCCCAGTGCTGTGCTATGCTGTTGCCTCTATGTGGCCCAAAACTTATGGGCTTCTGGATTGCTCCAAGTGCAGGTGGAGCAGAAGCACAACGTTCTGCATTTGTCCATGAACAAATATCCCACCCTGAGGCTCTTCAAGATGTTTTGCCAAGAGAAGCAAACATTTTTTCTCTTTATACCACAGTTCCTTCTGTCTGCCCTGTGATTTGTCCCTTCCCTGTTGTTCCTGACTTTTCTCAGATTCAAACCTGCTGCTCTATGTACAATACTCAGGGTAATCACTGATGATTACTGAGCAATTAGAAGTCTTCTGTATATCAGAACTGATTTTCTTTGCCTGTGGTATTTTCTTTTCTTATTTTCCCTTTATTTACATTATTCACTTTCCTCTTGGATTTTTTCTCTCCAGCCACTGCCTTTAACCTTCCCTTATTCACAAGTAATCTTCATTCCCAAACACTTTCTCTGCATTCAATATGTGTTTATTTCCAAAATTCCTTCACATCTGTTATTTGTGGTCTTATTGGGTTGGTTATGCTGCAGCACTTTTCCTTGGTCATCACAAGGCAATGGGGAACCATGACACAGGTCCCTCCCTCTCCTCTGAAGGAAGTGTCCTGGGTCTGGACACTGCACGGTTGTGGTCACAGATGGTGGTGAAACTTCATGGTCAGGTGCTTCCCCAAGGTGGTGATGCCTTACAGGGACTGTGACATAGTGATACCTGTTTTGTGTGGCTTAGCAACTCTCCCCATGTCTCGTACATACTGCATTCCAGTTCCTAGGTCCTGAAGATCTAATACCAAGTAAAAGAAACATAAAATTAAAAAATAAGACTCTCTCTTTTCTGATAAAAGTCAGGATAAAAATGTATGTGAAGTGGCAGATCTGAAGGGTCAAAAGCACACATCAGAGGAACATCAGTGTGCCTTATGGGGAAGTTACTCTGCAAAGTTACAGAAGTAATACCTGTGGTATGTACAAAATGCCATCCTGTTCTGCCCACTGCATGTGGCATGTGTCCCTTTCCCTCTCCTCACTCCCGGTGGATGTGTGTGAATACCATCATGAGAATGGGCTCAGCAGAGAGTAGTGCCCTGTTTCTAAGACGGGCTGCCACACAGGACCTACATCTGTGCTCCTGCTCAAGCCCAAATTCCCAGCAAGCCAAATTCCCAGCAAGCCATGGATTAGGGATCATAAAACCATGCCCAAGCCTCAGTCAGTGTCTATGAGGGAGCTGTAGCTGTCACTGTCCCAGGAAGGACTGAAAAATTTTGCTTTGCAGGTAGTAAAACCTTTATTCCCAACACCCTCCTTTATGCTATACAGAAAAGAGTGGGATGCAGCAAATTGCACAAACTTTGTGGCACCCAGCATGCAGGAGACACAGAGTCCAAAGTGAGGAAATAGCTGATTCCCATCTCCTTCTGTTAGAGTCTCCACTGCCTCCCAGGCACAGGTTTTTCTAAAACCGTGTATGTATGGTTGGGAGATGCTATGGCCTCTTGGAATTGTAATGTTAGTGTTTGAAGCAAAGATTACATTATTTCCTTGATTTTAACTTACTGAGACAGCATTCATCTTTTCACAGTTCCTTCTGTAACCAGGGAAACCAAAGGAAGGTGTAGCCCAGACTCCAGGGAATCTGAGAGAGCAGCCTCGGTGAACATTGCTGCCCAGGGAAGCCCTTCGTCTTTTGGAGCAATCTTTTGAAAGGATAGTCCTGCCCTCCAGGGAGGCCACATAAAACCACCACCTATGCCAGACTGTGAGCAGGAGTATTTGGAGAGACCTCCCCAGGCACCCTTCCCTCGGGCACTCCTAAGGCTGGGAAGAGGGAGGATTAGTGGGATGCCCAGCCACCTGGGCACAGAGCAAAGCATCGTAAAGTCAAACAAAACGTGGTCAGAAAAAATCGACCCTGCTCTTTTGTTTATCCTGCCCAACTTTCCCAGCCAAGGCAGGTCCTTCCTTCCAAATACTGGGGCACTCGGGGGTAGGTTGCATGTTTTGCAGCGTATTTTCCTGTTCTTCTGGGTAGAAGAAATGTTTCCCTCAGACGGGCATGTGGGTCAAACTTGCACGCAGTAACCAAGACCTCTGCCAGGATTTATTTCTAGTACTTTGCTCAGGTGGCTGGGGAGACCCAAGCAGCGTTAAAAGGTGGTTAGGATGGCAGAGAAGGAGAAGGAGGGAATTTGGGGGCTCCAGAGAGTCATCTTCCTCCCTTCAAAGCGTCTGGAACTGAATCTTTTCAGGGACATGTCCTCCTTACCTCTCGGGGGCTGTGCTCTCTCCCCGTTCCTCTCCCCCTGTTCACCCCCATGTCCCACCACCCCTTCCCTGGGCTGTGTGACCTTTGGGAAGGGAAAGACGGGAAGGAGCCCGGCAAAGGCAGGCACAGGCAGAAGAGCTGCAGGAGCAGATGAGGCAGATTTCAGAGTATTTTGCACAGTTTTCACTGGCCATGTTCAGCCTTTCACTGCTGATGGCACCAAACCCTGTCTCCCCCTCCGGCTCATGGGTCTTCATCTCAGCCTCATTCCTCTCAGCCCCTGGTTCCTGCTGCCTCATCTCTCCCCTCCTGGCTGGGCCAACCTCTCCTGTCCCCATCCTCTCCTCTCCCTCCCCACTGCCTGTCCTGCCTGTTTTGGACACAAACTCTCCATCACTCAGAGAGCCACACAGAGCCTGGCACGCTGGGGTCCCTTTGCAGGCGCTGCTGTAATAACAACCACAGAATCACATTGTGCTTATATCTTTACTAGCTTATACAGGAATATACAGTGGTGTTTTACAAGGCTATAAAAATACATCTTAAAGGAAACAAGCACAGGAAAACAGGAGAAGTGGGGCCAGATCAGCTGATGTAAATAAAGGCTGCATTGAATTAAATAGTGCTGTGACTATTTACAGCAGCTGCAGGACCTGACCTGTGGCTCCTTCCTAAAGCAGGGAGTTGCTGCAGCCTCCAGCCTCTACTGCAGCAGAAACTGAGCCGAGGTCCCCTTGCCCACCCAGCGGAGAGTGATGCTGGCAGGGAGGAGGAGGTGGCCTTTTGTTCAGGGCTGTCCGAGGGTGAGACACAGCTGTGTTGCAGCTGCAGAGGGTGACGCTGCTGTGTTGTGCCCAGCGGCGACGGAGGGACACCTCCTCGTCTGTCTGTCTCCTGTGCCTGGCCATGGACCAGCTGCAGCCCTGCCGGAGTCCAGGGAAAAGCCCCTGTGGCTGGAGCTGGGCAGGATTCACAGTATTCACCAAACGGTGCCGTTTTCCGGGCTCCAAAAACGACTTGCGAGGTAAGGTCTAATCCAGCGCAAGGCTTTGACTTCTAGGTGGTGGAAAGCAAACAAGAAGAAAAGTGGGGAAATCATTTGGGAAAGGTCAAACATTGCATTTTGACATTTTCTGTTTTGAGAACAAGCTGAGTTCACTTCAGTTTTACCTGAAACAAGTGTTGAACTTTCCATTCAGCCACTGAAATGATAAACTTGTGCCTCTGTAGGTCTTTCTGGATTGTATACCCAATCCCCAGTATGTACAGTAGAGCACATTTTATCTTTCCCGGATCTGATTTTTGCCAAAATAAAAATTACAATAGCAATCTTTACAGAGAGAGAGTCTCCCACTGGGGCATCAGGACGACACGAACTTTCATCTCGGTAAGTTGCTGCATTGAATACTTACAAAATCCAGTTATGCCAATAAAATAAAACTACTACATCTGTATAACTAAACTAAGAAAGTGGGTAAAGCTATTCTTATGGGGTTTTTTTCCAGGACTTTTGAGAAGTAAAGGAGGTTTTCTCTGTAGGAGTGCAGTTCCATGGATAGCCGGAAGAGCCCATGGGTAAGAAGTGTCAACCAGACTGCCTCAATTGTCTTGAGTCATTTAAAGATTTCAGTATGATCAAAACATTGCATTTTACAGAATCACAGAATGTTCAGGGTTGGAAGGGACCTCTGGAGATCATCTAGTCCAACCCCCCGCCAGAGCAGGGTCACCTACAGCAGGTTGCACAGGACGGCATCCAGGCGGGTTTTGAATATCTCCAGAGTGGGAGACTCCACAACCTCTCTGGGCAGCCTGTTCCAGTGCTCTGCCACCCTCAAAGTAAAGAAGTTCCTCCTCATGTTAAGATGGAACTTCCTATGTTCAAGTTTGTGCCCATTACCTCCTGTCCTATCACTGGGCACCACTGAAAAAAGACTGTTCCCATCCTCCTGGCACCCTGCCTTTAAGTATTTATAAGCATTAATAAGATCCCCCCTCAATCTTCTTTTCTCTAGACTAAAAAGACCCAAGTCCCTCAGTCTTTCCTCATAAGAGAGACGTTCTAATCCCCTAATCATCTTTGTAGCCCTTTGCTGGACCCTCACCAGCAGATCCCTGTCTTTCTTGAACTGGGGAGCCCAGAACTGGACACAGTACTCCAGATGCGGCCTCACCAGGGCAGAATAGACTGCCGGCCACACTCTTCTTGATGCACCCCAGGATGCCATTCACCCATTATAAATTACAACAAATAACTATATCCAATTTGAATTTTGAAAAGAGACTAGATGTCAAACAATAGGATCAGTTGGTGTTTCTTTCAACGCTGAAATAAAATGCTCAGAGAACTTCAAGGATATATTTAAAAAATCTGTTTGTCAAATAGCCTCTGGAAAAGTGGAGATTTAGATGGTTCTTCATTTCATTTAAAAAAAAAAGAGTAAAAAAATCCCCAAACCCTTCCAACCAGCTGTAAAGATAAAGCGTAAAGCTATCTCAGCCCAGCAGTCAGCTTTCCGAGATGGCCGCGAAAGGGCGATGAAAGGAGGTCACATATGGAAGAGCTTTTTCAGCGCGCATCTCCGGCGGCTGCGATGGCGTTCACCTTGGCAGGGGTACAGAGGGTTTGGTTGTTCGCGGTGGCTCCCCAGCAGCCATTCGCACCTGCGCAGCAGGGCTCTAAAGCCCGGCCAAATCACCACGGCAGGTTTCTGCACAGATGGAAGCAACTGCTCCGGGGACAAAGCAATACCAAATCAGGCCTAGAAATGTTGGAAGTTTGGGTTTCCAAGGGTCTTTAATTCTGGTTTCCAAGTCTGTAAAGACACGGTGATTAACAGTCTGGAAGCACTCACCGTTTCCCCCATGGCCTGAGTCTTAACAGCAATCTTGGGGAAGGAGGAGGATGGGTAAAATCCCTTGCAACTCATCTTTGTGTTGTGATCCAGGAGAAATTGCTTGCCAGCGTGCATTTGAAGCGAAGGTTGTGCTTTGGCTCCTCTGGCGAGCTCCGCTCTCAGCGCTTGCAGGACTGCGTGCATCTGTGATTGTGCAAAACCTCTTTCAAATGCTGAGAAGCACCCCCTTCAAACGAGCTGAGGGGATACATTGGGGAGAAGGAAAAACGTGCAAAGATGTGATTAGTAAATAAGAAATCAGCAAGGTCCGTTTGGCATCGCAGACGCTTCTCCCTGCGATTTGGCAGGGCTGCCTACACGTTGCACAGGTGCAAATGACTTCTCCAGGGACAAAGCACTGCGAAACTCAGCCTCTTTTCCAGCAAAAGACAAGCAGGGAAATAAAACCCCTGGACCAAACCCTGCCCTCATTAACACCCCTGAATCCTACCGACTGAAGGCAAAACACTCTCCAGACCGACTGAGACAAAGCTTTATTATCTCATTTCCCTGGTTTGAACAGCAGGTACTAAAGTCCAGTCCCCTCCTAGAGGGAGGAGGGATGGAGATGTATTAACTTCCCGGGAGTTGTGAAGCAGAGATTTGCTCCACCATGTTTTTTCCATTCAGTGCTTTCCACATACCATTTTAACAGCTCCAAATGGGGCTCATGGTTTACATATTCCCTTCGTCTCCCCCTCGGCTAGTGTGCATGCTGCTCACTTGGAGATGGACAGTATGGTCCTGCTGCTTCTCAGCCCCCTCCCTGGAGCTGGGGATGGAGTTGATTTTCCAATATCAGGGGTGTCACTGACATCCAGCAGCTCGGGGGCTTCCTCGACTCCTGTATTTACGGTGCAGCAAATCCCAGGGCACAGCTCAATCATAGAAGTTACGGCTGGTTGAGGCTTTCTCGCTGGTCTGAGTGTACAACAGAGAATACATTGCAAATAAATAGCTCTATTCACTATTTTTTTTTTTTTTTGCATGGACTACAAAAAGAGGCCACGAGGAAGCATGTATCATATCATACTAATGGGCATTTTTATTAGTTATCAATTAAAAATTATAAGGAAAATGTGCTAAGTGTAGCCAAACGTAAAGAACAGCACTTTTTACAAAGCCTTGCTGTGGCCGGTATTGTGTTTTTTTTGCTGGAAAAAACTATAATGCAGTTTGGACCAGCTAATGTTTATCTAGATGTTCAAAGTGTGCAGAGGTCTTTGATAGCAGAGCAATTCCTTTGTGGCCTGGCTTTTTGACACACACCCTGGTGGCCTTTACTTTATATGCTGCAACCACTTCAATATTATACTCAGATACAGAAGTGGTCAATAAATACACACTTTAATTAAAATAACGTCCCCTGCCCACAAGCTGCTGATAAACATCACAGTCTTCTCTTTCTCTGTCCTTAATGTTTTATGCTGTGTCAGGACTTTACTGTACATTTATTGAGCTACAAACTTGGCAATTTTCTTCATTTTGTAGAATAAATGTATAGAGTTGTTATAATTTGGTGTGAATTTATTTATTACAGAAATATGAGTTTCTTACATAAGTGCAAAAGAAAATTGTAGAACAAGACAAAAAAGACATGTTATATGCTTCACTCAACTTCCACTTTCATCTCAGCTATTTTTCCTTCAGGACTTTCCATTCTTTCAACACTTTTCTTCAAATTATTCACTTGTCCCCCTCCAACGTCACTCTGCTGTGATGACCAGTTGGGCAACATATAATACGATACACGTGCACAGCACCAACGGGTTAAAACCTGGCTATGAGTATTCTACCAGCTTGATGAACTCATTTACAGCCATGGTACATGTGATAAAATTACAGAGCCGTAAATCCCTTCGGTCTTCTAGAGTCCTTTAGCTGATGTAATTTTTCACCAGGAATAATATGTTATTTCTTTCTAGAGAGCTGGGCAGTGCAGGGAAGGTAGATAGATATGATTATTAAATGCAGTGTGTGCAAGAAGGGAAAGGATGCTGAAGTCAAATATACACAAAAATTAATAGCTTTCCTGATCTGAACTCATGTTTCTCATGCTCTTTGGATTACAGTAGGGTTACCCTTCTGGTGTCTGCACCCCAGGGATTCACATCTGTGTAAATGTGGTAATAGAAAAAGGCCCTTGTGATGAATTCATGAATTGTTCTCATTGACACTAGTTGATACTTTTACTTGGACAAGTCTCCTTTGCAGGTGCACTGACCACACACTAATTGAAAGGATTATTTTCATAACTTTCTGTGCAGTCTGCAAGGCTTTCTGTGAAAAGCATAATTGTTTCAACCAGCTGCTTGGAGTTGTTTTTATTAATTTCTTTAAATCCAACAATGCTGGATCGGCATATTTGAGACTCTGCCCCAAACAGCATATGAACATAAATCATAGAATCATAGAATGGTTTAGGTTGGAAGGGACCTTAAAGATCAATAAAATTAGCACATGTGGTTCTTGCACGGGAGAGAACTTTGTTTGCAAGTACAGCATTACTGTGAGGAGGAAAATCGCTTTTAAAATGTACTTTTTCTCCTAGCTCCTCACTATTTTTATCCTCATCCCCACAGCAAATCTTTAATGTGCAGTATGTCTGCATGGCACCTGTTGGGATTAGCTGGGACCCAACCAGACACATGACAAGTCCATGCATTTGCGCTGCCTGGTACGTCTAATCCTGAGTTTACGCTGTACGAAGCCCCAACCATAAAGGGTTCTTCAAGTTGTGTTATTCCCCCTTCTTGGGTGAAAGCCAGGTCTCTTGCCATAAGACTGGCCATAATATCTGAAAAAGCCTTATGGACTCAGTCCTCACTTTATATAGCAAGCCAGGGGGATTAAAAAAGAGTCCATGGCACAATTATTTGGATCCCAGCTTCGTGCCTCCCTCCTCCCTTGCTGCGGGAAAATGCTCAAAGTGTTGAAATCACCCTGGACGAGCAGAGCAAAACCAGGCCAGGAGTATTATATAAGAGAGACAGAGAGCAAGGACAAGGAGGTCTATGGGGTCCACTCAGCCCTTGGCCTCTCTCCTCCTCAGCTCAGCCCTTCCCAACACCTCGGGGATCAGGCGATTTGGCCTTCATGCCAAAAGTCCGCAGTCTGCCTGCAGCAGCAGAGCGAGATTTGCACAGGGAAGGGGAATCCAGTCCTCCCTCCTCTCCCAAGCCTTGGACGGAGAAGCTGAGGTCTGTGCTGCAGGCTGGGGGTCTGTGCACTGGCTGCCCGTCCCAGCCCTTCTCCCACCTCCATTCCTGCTCATCATCCAGCTGGGAGACCGCAACCAAGCCCTTCCCTTGTCTCACCCCTTCTTCCTGGCATTCCATGCGCCCAGCCATTGAGTGGGGCTCCAAACCCCCTCCAAGGGTCCTGCTTACCCTTGGTGGTGGGAAAAGCATCATAATCCTCTTCCTTCCCTTACTTTTTTGACTCTAGCTTGCATGTGCCATATGCCAAAAGGGTATGGAAATGCAGCATGTGTCATGAGACCTTCAGGGGCTGTGCATCATCTCAAAGAATGACTTAAAAACTATCAATCAGGAGGATGACATTGCTGGAGCAAAACCCAGAAAATGAGCAAAATGGTGTTTTGGTGGCTGGAATACAATGCAGGAAATCCAAAGCAGATAGCGCCCAAGATTTCAAGCTTTCCCAATACAAAACATCCACATAACTGTCAGCCTCCTCGTACTTCCACAGGCTCACTTCAAACCTCTTTGCTCCTATGGGGAACATGGTTTTGTTGAGCGAACCCTGCGACTTCCCTCTGACCAAAACTGTCTGGTTCCTGTGAGTCAGGAGAAAACAACTGCAAATATTTAAATATCAGGCAACAAGCCTTGCAAAACCAAGAGGCTGTCCCAGAAATGATTGACTATTAATATGCATGTAAAAGTAGGATTTCCTGGTTTTCTTGATTTGGACTCACCAGGGTGGGATATATTTTTTGCCTCTTCTCTGCACCCATTTAAGATAAAAGAATTTATTTTGGAAAAAGATATTCTGTATCTTAAAAAAAATACAACAAATATTTTTGGTATTTCCAAGGAAATAGCAAGCACTGGCAATACAGCTGGTCAAAAAATGGAATTGCCATTTCTGGACATATTTTGACATGTTCAAGCTTGTTTCCACTCCAAATCAGAACAAAACTCCAATTGTTTAAATTCCATGGTATTTCATTCCATGAAGAAAAACACCTCTTTTTTCAGACAGTGAAATTATTGTTTTGGTAATATTCACATGTAATTAAATAAA
The DNA here is from genome assembly GCF_965231255.1 of Vanellus vanellus. Lineage (NCBI taxonomy): Eukaryota > Metazoa > Chordata > Aves > Charadriiformes > Charadriidae > Vanellus > Vanellus vanellus. Next base: position 89,563,041 of record NC_138907.1, on the reverse strand, counting down.
GCATGAACTAGTGTAGAACAAAATGTAAACTGGCATAAAATAGCTAATGGTCAAAGAGAAAGATTCTCTCCCAGAGGGGTTTCATCCTATCCTGAAGCAGGTATCAAGAAGGTGCCTCTGAGGTTGTTCTCTCTCTTTTTTGAGCAGAGGATGAGCTTTTGGAGAAGCTTAAGCCAACCTATTTCCAGGCTGCCACAGTCCCACCTTCCTTCCTGGTGCTCAGGGTTGCTATTCCTTCCCCTGACCCGCACGGAATAGTCTCCCCACCCTGTGCTGCAGCCGTGCCACCGTCAATCCCAGGGAGCAAGGACATGGCAGACAATTGTTTGGGGATTTGAGGTCATGGCATTAGTAGGATTACATTTGATTTTTCTGCAGTGCTGGTCTGATGCAAAATGCTCTTGTGTGGACCCACAGCCCAGGATTTGGTGTACACCAGACAGGCCGTATGACCGCTGCCTCTGATGTTGTGATGGTGTACTCCTCCCCTGCCTCCTAGGACGAAGGGGAATGGCTTTAAACTGGAAGAGGGCAGGTTCAGATTAAACATTAGGAAGAAGTTTTTCACTGTGAGGGTGGTAAGGCAGTGGAACAGGTTGCCCAGAGAGGTTGTTGAGGTCCCATCCCTGGAGGTGTTCAAGGCCAGGCTGGACGTGGCCTTGGGCAACCTGGTCTAGTGGGAGGTATCCCTGCCTATGGCAGGGGTGTTGGAACTCGATGATCTTCGAGGTCCCTTCCAAGCTAAACCATTCTATGATTCTATGATTCTATGATAAGCCTGCCCAAGTGATAACCACTCGTGGTGGTCATAATGGGTGCATCTAGTCATGATGGCTGCATCTGGGGCTCAAAGGTGGTTTCAGGGAAACCACCAGTTAGCCAAGGGCTAACTTAAGCAATGTGCCAACTTAACCATAATTCTGGTACTTTGGTCAGTATGCAAATATGACTCTAAATCAATCATCTTACCCCTGTAAGTAGTGAACACCCCAAGAACGTTTGGAGCTCTCCTAACAGCAGCAGTCTTCACACCTTGAGTAGGGACACATTTCAAGATTACTCCTTGAGGTTGGGAGGTTCCTTGCCACAACAGATCCTCAATAAGTGGCTTAGAGCATGCTAAACTTTGAAAATTCTTAGCTAAGTGATATAAAGGATTGATTGCGCATATATAATCCTTTAGACATAAACCGTTGACCAAGTCTGGGACTAGGACTGGATCCAGCTGCACCTACACTCCTCTCTGAGAAGGAGTTCAGAAGGCAAGGGGGTCCTGTCTGAACCTCATGACTCAATGGGAGGGTCTCCCTGACAGTTCTGTCTGACCATGTCCTCTATGCAGTAAATAACCAAGTGTGCCTTGCCATCAAATCTGGTTAAAACACTGTCACATTTACTATCAAACTTTGTTAAATTCCTGTTTTATATCAATAAGTATATTGCAGCTTCTCTCTTACAAATGAAGTGCATCACTCCTTCCGCAGCAGATGTTATCCTCAATGCAGAGATGGGGCTGGCCAGAGGCTCTTCGCTTGAATCTGCATTTCTTCAGGCCACGAAGAGCAAAGCCGCAGCAGAAGCCTTTGCCACGTTCCCACCTTCTGCTGCTCACTTTCCAGCGCCAGCAGTGAATTGCTCTCCGAGGAGCCCAGGTTGCAGGCTGTCCCAGAGCAGACAAAGGTTTTCTTTGGCAAGAAACAAAAAAGCTTGCCGCACGGGGCCCCACGCAGCTCAGCGTGGCCAAGGGCTGCATTGTTCTACAGTGCAGCTGAGGAGCGTCTTTTCTGTCTAAACAGGTTTATAAATCAAATACTGCTTTATTCATGTTTACTCGCACCATAGCTTGGTCGTTACTGAAAACCATACTCAGTTCCAAAGTTTGCTCATAAACTTCCCAGAAAAGATATGTATTGCATTGCAAAAAACAGTGTTGTTTTTTCTACTAAATAATGCAAAGATAAAGCAGGATTGATTCAGTAATCAGAGGACACCAAATGCCTCCACGATAGATAGCACTCTATAACACAGTTTTCTGGTAACACCGTTATGGATCTGATTTAGGAAATGACAGGGGATGATGATGTTCTTCTTCCCACAGGGACATCCTGGTACACATTATGTTCCCAGCTGAGTCCTCCAAATGATCCTCAGTAAAGGGCCTCCCACATCTTGCCAGAGCCCCTGCTAAAGCCAGGACAGTTCTACTTGGGGCCAGGAGTCTATCTGGAGCATGCAAGATCTGGTCCCTGCACACACATCTGTGACTACTCCTGTGTAAAGCTGCTCATGTGCACAAGGGGCCTCCCAATGGCTATTAAGTTTTGTGTGATGGTGTCTTACCTGAAGATTAGCATTTAAATCAATTTTTGAACATAAAAAAATTTATAACATATAAAGCATGCTTTACTTGCCCGTTAAAACTCAGTAATGGTTAACATTTCACATGCCATGTTACTGTTACTATTTTTCCTAAATAAAAATGATTTTGCTATCTTGCCTTGCCTGGCATTACTAATAAATAAGAATGGTTAATGGGTGCTTTCCTGATAAGAGACAGCCCTTGTTAAACAGCCACTAAAAACACTCCTATCTGGACTGCAGCTGCATCTGCTACAGCACGGGCTTCTTTTTATCTGTGATCCAAACCCTGCAGTCCTCAGCGAGACGGGACTCATTCTGCTGTTGGGTGGCACTTTGCCGGACTAAGAACCGATTTGCCCGCGTGTTTGTCAAAGGCTGATCCTCAGCAGGTAGCATTTATTTGAGACCGGACATGGCAGGTGGTTTCAGCCCAGAAACACATTTTTGCACAGATTCCAATTAAGTGTTTATAAGCTATTAGTTACATAAAACTCAGATCAGTGGTGTTGGCAAGTTTTCTGTACTTTCTCTGTGTGCTAACAGCTCAGCTTAACTTTTGTTTGTTGTTGGGGGACTTTCAAGTGCGTCTTGAATATTAACATTTTAATTTGCAAGGAAATTTGTAGCTGAAAAACTATAATCCCTTACGAGCATGCACGCACACACACATGTGCGCACACTCAGTCTATTAAAATTACTTATGTTATTAAGCTTGTAATAAATCCTCAATGTGGAAAGGCACGTGCTGAATCACTGAGGTATTTGACAAAGATCAGTTTAAAGGGTTACTCTGGGGCCCCAAATTCCACTTTTAAAAACAAGGCCCTATTGAACTTAATCAATGGGTTTTCTGTGATTTTTTTTTTCCCCAGCAACTTTAATTAAGAGCTTTTGGACAACTTTAAAGGTTCTTATGTAGTATTTTTAGCTATAGCTGTGAAGTGCTATAGGAGAGCATGAAAACATACCTACGCAGGTCTTTATGTCTCCCTCTTCATGAGAGGCTGCGAACTTTTCCATCACACGTGGGTCGTGGCCAACATTGGTTTCTACAGACGCAGCCAGAGGAGCAGGCAGGTTCAGCTGCACCTGCTGGCAGTCAAGGGAGGTTCAGCTCCAGGTTTACCCAGGGAAGACCTGGGGCCAGATCTGGTACCACCAAAGCATCTCAGGACAGTGGCATTGATTTCAGCAGGCGAGAGCCTCAGCCCCGAGGGTGTAACGTGGCCGCCGGAGGCCATCCCGCAGACACCAGCCTTCACCAGCTGTGAGTCTGGCAGGAGCAGGTTCAGCTCTTGTGCTGAGGCAGGCCAAGAGTCTCCTTTTGCTTCTTTATTTTTTAAGCTTATTTTTTAAGTTTGTTTTGGTTTTTGTTTGTTTTTTTTTTTCCCCCAGGATAAACTATGATATCCATTTCCTTCTTTAAATTTTTTCCTGGTTTGCTTTGAATGAGGAATGGGGCCATCCCACCAGGACGAAGAGATTTGGCCCGCATGCCAAAACTGCAATTACAGCTAAATGAAAAAAATAAGAAAGAAATGTATTTTATTCATTTCAGCTGTTATGTCTTAATGCAAAGAAATCACTTTGCACAGTTCTGTAACTGACACCAATTTCTAATCTCCAATACTATTAACTTCTAAATCTCCGTTATAAAGAATATTGGCAGCATACCAGAGTCTAATGCAGCTAAATGGACTTAGTCTGAGCTGGTGTTTTATTTTCTTTTTTCTGAAATGCTGAAAAAAATCATTAAACTATTTTGTTAATTGCTGATAACATTTTGGTTAGTTGGATTTCCTCTTTTGGCTGCAATAGACACATTCCTGGAGCATGACATGACTTTGCCCTTGGGACAAACAGAAAAAAAAAAAGAGAGACCTTTTTTTGAAATGACAAAATGTATTGTTATAGGATTAGAGACAGGATAGCTCCAGGATTATGCTGTATCGCTAACTCAATTTAAGAGCCCTATGAATTGAAACTGAATATTGAATAGCTGCAGGGAAAGGGCATTGTTAAGGAGTAATACCTATGTAAAAACTTGATTGTTTTATCTCAGCTGGATTGCAACACGTTCCTGATAACTCAGAGACCCACTCACACAAGCAAGAAAACCTTAAAACATGTATTTCCCCCTAGCACTTCACTCCAATGGCTCTGGAAAACCAATCCAAGTCTCAGCTGTGCAGAAATAAATATTAACTAACAACAACCTCGACAGAAATGTTTCTACAAGTCAGTGATGGACTTTGACCGAGGCTGCCCCTTGACACCAAGACATCACCATTCCAAGAGAACTTGCAAAGCTGTCTTCTGCTTGACTTTAGTGATGCCCTACACCAATGTTAGCATCACTTCTCTGCTGCAACATTTAATTGGGAGCTTAAACAGATAATGGTGAGTTGTGCCAAGTGGGCCAGTGGAAGTAATTATCGGATTTAGATATTCTGGCATCCTGGACAGAATTTCTTAGGCACAGGAAATGAATTATAGCAGAATATCTTTAGACCCAAGAATTATTGGCAGCGAGGAAGGGAAGAACAATGCAGCCTTGGGTACATGATGATGAGCTTTGGCTGATTTGCCGTGTTACCATTTTAGTCTGTGTGTGGCTATTTAATTTTTGTTCCTCAAGAGAGCTGAAGTTCTAACACCGTCTAAGTCAGAGCTTGGAGAGCTTGTTTCATTTTCTGTCCAAAGAACAGTTGGGTTCACAGAGGACTGAACAAAGGGAGAATATCAAGAAAATATGGGTTGCTCTTACTGGAGCATAGGATCCTCCATGAAGAAGAGCCTCTTGTGATATTAAAACGGATTATAAAATCCCCTTCTTCTGTTGTTGAACTTTCAGTCTAGCTGTACCTGTGTCACAATATCTTTTAATAAATTCAGTGTTCATGAAAAACTCTTGACTTTGAAAACATAGAGACCAAGGCCTGGATTCACCTCACTTTATTTTAGATATTTGCATGGGAATCCTCAGTAAGGAGTGCCCAAGTACCCAAGGCTCCTTCAGCAATCCCTGCAGACAGACCAGCACACCTCTGCCTTTCACGTGCTGAGTCGCCCTCTGACAGCACTTCCATTGAGCAGACAGTCTCCCGCAAGGCTTATTGCTTAGACCAAAACCAAGACCCTAACATGGGTGCAGTAAACATAACCCCGGGCCATCCGCAGGAGCAGATGGACAGAGGAACACGTGTGCCGGGGGACCCGATGGCTAAGTATTTTCACTGTGGCTGATGAGGCTACCAGGAAGGCTAGCAATGTTGGTCAACCACTGCAGGTCCTTGACATGCTCAGAAAGGAGATGAGACAAGGTTGCATCACTCGTTTACCAGATGTCACAAATGGATCTCAGATGGTAATTCTCCACTGTAAGTACTGGCATCTTGAGCAAAATATGATCCAAAAGAAAAGGCTCTGTATGCCATTATCAGTCCCCTAAGCCCGATGTCTTACCAGCTGTGACATCATTAGCTGCACATCTGTCTCCGAACTGAAGGTGGTTTTCTAGCCTAACTCTTATCCCACGTCCACTCTGAATAAGCTCTGAATAAAGGAGACTTGTTAAAGTCCAACTGTAGCAGGGGTTGCATCAAGGGTTTAGAGATGGCAGATGGGCAGGCCCAAGCCTCTATCACTGAATACAAAGATATATGGCCTATTCTTTCCTTATGGCTCATGTGATACTCTTGATAAGATGCATCTAAGTTTCTGGCAGCCATACAGAGTGAAATCTATACCCAAGGAATGCATATAAGTCAACTTCTACTTAAGCCTTAAATGATGGGTATATGTACAATAGTAGCCAGTGAAGTAGCACTGAGAAAATGTGAGGTTTTTCAGATCACTGCCCCCCCCGGGGAGGAAGGAGAGAAGAAGAGCAACTTGGAATCAATCTGAAATAAATATTTGAAGGAATTTTAAACCAATTAGAAATATCCCCCCCCCCCCCCCCCCCAGCCCCTCCAGCATTTTGCCAAAAAGAAAGAACAAGCTTCCAAAAAAAGGTGAAAAGGAGGAAAAGATGGATCCTAGTGTGTGTTAGCTTAACAGTTTATGGAAAGATCTATAACCACACATACATTCCCCTCTGTTTGTCCTAAGTAAAATAAATCACATGCCCCTGATTATAAGGCTGAGAGATATCTGTGTGTCTGCACCTACATTCAGCCCCATTGAAACTTTGCTGAAAAAAATACACCAAATCCCACAATAAAAGCATCTGAGGCAGAGCTGGAAAAAACATGGGCCTTTTTTACCTTGAGCTAGATTGCATGACAGCAAACAGAAGAAAGAAAAAACGATCTCTATTGGCACCACGTTCATGAGAGGGAAGGTTTCTCCCAGTCAGACACTGCACAGCGTTGTAGCCTCCTGCAGGCTAACGACCGTCTTCATGCTCCCTTTGATAAGCAGAGCGAGTAGGTGAGAGCCAAATCCTTCTTCAATACTGGATTTGGCTCCTTGTTGGGACAAACCCTTTGAGGAATAAGTCAACTGAAGCATAAAAAGAAATAATAAACAAAAGCAGAAGTGGCCCTATTGTTCCTACGGGAGAGAGTCCTGGACATGTCTGGGTAATACCTTCAGACACACTGCTGGGGTCCCACTGTACCGAAAGTCAGCTTATTCTCCCCTTCACGCATTTGCTTTGCAGGAAACAGCACACTGTGAATCGCAAAATCACAGACTGGCTACTGTTTGCGTGGCCTCATCCCATCCCTGTTCCAAAGCACAATTAAGAGATTTTTACTCTTTAACAGGGTCAGGAGTACTCTATAATCCAAACAGTTTCATAATGAACAAGCTCTTATTCAGTGTGAGGCCTTATTTATTGCAAGCCTCGTTGCTTACTTGCAGTATACTGTTCTAACAGCCACGGTGTTGCCCTGACTCTGTTTTGGTTTTGGACTAAATACAGTACAGTAAGTCAAACGTTATTGGTCACAATGGTAATGCAGAGTGTATATAATGTGCTTTTATTGCTGCAAGGCATAGTTGAAATATTTACGTGGAATACATGAAGTAACACTAAGATTCATGTTCTGTTCCTTATTTGTTAGGTATTTTATTAAAAAGAATCTGAATCTGAAGTTCATAAATAAAATAGTAGTATCACTTATTTCCAGATACTAGTTCCAGCTTGTTGATTTTAATAGACAAGTATAACACTTCAAATGTGGAAACACAGTGGGTAATATTTATATGAAATCTCCAAGAACCGTGGTATTTTGCTCATGTGGAATATCATGGCATTTTGCCTGGATCAAGTAACCAGCAGATTAGCACATTAACACTTTTAAGAAACGTGCATGTAATCCACTCTGAATGTGGTCTTTGACTCCTGGTAGGAATACCTAATGATTTTCAAATTGACGCGTTACTTTATAAAGCAAGTCAAATAAACAGGAATTGCGGAGCAGCTTTGGTAGGGGTGTACAGCATGAGCACACACGTGTTGTTATCAACAGAGGAGACCGGATCAACTCTTTACAGCCATAGAAGGATTTGCAGAATCTGCAGACGTACAGGAGAAACTTGGTTTCCCTTCTTTTTAAAGCTTTCTGGCTTTATCGCTCTATGTGAATGGGTAAATGGATATAAACTGCTCCCTCTGATTGAAAGCCAGTCACCAGCTCGAGATGAGAGATCAACAGCAGAGCTCTAAGGCTGACCAGAGCTAGCCAGTAAAGCCTGTGAAAACCATCACCGTCGCCGATTTGGAAGGTCCTGCTTCAGTTTGCAGCTCAAGAAGGATCCACACAAGACAGCCAGCCACGCTCAGGCTGCCACGGGCTCCATCTTAACCAGGAATTAGGAGGGAGAAGGACAGGAGGCACAGGGATTATGTTGGTCCTGTGTCACTCGGCCAAGGACGTGTGCTTTCAAAGCCATACTCCAGCACAGATTCTTTGCGTGGTTTTGGTCACGCTGCTGGCCTCCATGCACTGCTTTTCACATTTCCCATGGAGAAGAAATCCCATCCTTCCCTCCATGGGAGCTGCTGCTGACTGCAGTGGTGCGCTTGCGGTGATGAAGTGCTCCGCGTGTGCGAAGCCGGTTGAGTGGCATGCACATGCAAGCTCAGCGGTGGCTCGGGGGCCCCGGCTTATTTCGACAGCTATCCGGCGGGGAACAAAACTTTTTATTCCCAGGGTGCTTTCAGTGCGGTGTAGCGACTGAGTTCAACTTCTGCAGCAGGAGACAGCAGGAAAAACCCAATAGTCCCCCTCCCACGGAAGAAGCAGCAGGGTCCAGGCTGCATGCCAAGGAATCCTATCACTAGCCTTGTAAAAAAATCACCAGGGCCACCTCAGAAACAATGGTGGAGTCATGCTTGGCTGCAGTTGGTTGTGTTTTGAGAGGGAGACCACGAACAGGTCTCACACAACCGTTGTGGCTGGCTCCATTTCCTGTTAACTCAATTCATCACACTTGTCCTCTCCTTCCTGAGAGACAACTTTTATAATCCAATTAACGAGTCTCCCTGTTTTTCTTAAGACCAGATATGGCTGCTCCAGCTCATACAAATTAAGACCTTTCTTCAGGAGAAGTGACTCCACAGAAGTCAATGGGACGAATCAGAGATTGTTCCCAGCAAACCCAAAACAAGGGTGCAGGATCTTTCCCTTTATCCTGCTGGGGGCTGATGCTCTCCTCGCTTCTGCACTGGAGAATCAGAATGAGCCCTGAGTTTACAGCCTGTACTACCTGTAGATTATACAACACCGAAATGCTACCCAAGCAGAAGAGAAAGTATCCTTCCTAGTCCCTGCACCCAAGGTTAAGAAAATAACCTTTGGTTTAAACTTTGATTCAAAAAACATGGCTAAGAAAGTCCGAACATGGATATCTGTGGAGTGAAATAATTTTATAAAAGGAAATTTTGGGATGTGAAAAAGAGAGAGACTTGTTATAATGGAAAGAGTCAAATCAAACTGTCTTTTAAAGCCAAAGCTAAAAAGCAAACCCAAAAACTGCTCCCCCCTCTACCTCAGTTGGCAATTTGGACACAGAAAGGACCTTTCCTTTGCATTGAAGTTATCAACTGTTGAAAAAAAAAAAGGGATTATAATGGAAATATTAAAATCTTAATCGGGGAGAGCCTAGATGGAAGGCTCTTTTAGAAAGCAGCTCAGATGTCAATGAGCAACAACTGCTGCGAAACAAGTACATATTGAGTACACTGTGTTAACGTCTTGTCAAAACTCTTGGGTATTCACCACCACTGAAGCAGAAACAGCCCTGAGAAATGCTCCAACATTAGGACAGGATGAGGTTTGATAGGCTATTAAAAAAAACAAACCAACCTCCCTCTACTTGAATTCACACAAAAGCCCAGATTTTTGGAACATCATGCTAGTGTCAGGCCTTTCCCTCCCCACTGGCAGCCAAAGCTATTTTTGAATTTGGGTCAGATTTAGTGACTAGACTTCAGCCAAAAAAATTGGGGGGGTTGGGGGGAGTGAGGAAATAGTGAAAAAAAATCATGAGAGTTTGTCTATTTCAGAAACAAAAGGTTTCCATTTTTCAGGCTGGATTCACAAGAGGATTTGGGAGCTGACCGCTTTCAGATGTGCATGCTGCAGAGGGGCAATGACTCGTCTGCAGCTCCTGGCTCCGGCGCCCCAGGACCAGGGATCAGAGCAGCGCTTGCCATCCCCGCGCTTTTATATCAGCCCTCCTCTGCGGGGGCATCTAGATCTGTACGAAAGTGTTTGCGTAGGCAATTTAGATCGGCATGCTGAAACCAGTTACGCTCGAGCCTTGTTTAGAATAACATAGCTGCCTTCATGCGAGGGATTTCTCAATTCAGTTAAAAATTGGCTCACAAACCCAACAAGGCCAACCCTTGGGGAAAGAAAAGGTGTGGGGGGGTCAAGGATGTGCTTTGCTGGAGCGTACGGGGATCCCTGTTTCTGAGGCCAGAAAGGACATGGTCTTATCACTCCAAAAGTCTTATATTTTTTTAATCCATACTCTTAGACCAAAGGAAATACTTCCACAGGGGGCCCTGTGGGGGCTCCCTCCCTTTTTTAGGTTCTTTCATTCAGAAAATATGGATGTTTAGACTCGCTCAGTAGAAGGGCAGTAAGTGAGGCAGCCACCAGGAAAACCTTAATGTAAAGCTACTTTTCACCCATACACTTACATGGTCTTACCCATACACTTACATGGTCTTCACCATGCAGCATCTAAGGCTCTTGCAGTCATTGCTAGATTTCATCCTTACAAGACCATTTATTAGATAAATATGTTTCTGCTATTATCAATGCCAGACAGAAGCGGTGGGTGGAGGGAGTGTCTTGGCGAAGGTCATGGAGGACAATTTCAGTTGAAGCAGGGGGGGAACCTGGGTTTTCCAGGTCCCACCAGCTCCTGGGATGCCCCTCCTTCCTCAGACAGTCCCTGGGGAGGGGATGAGCACAGCAGCAGCCACAAGGAGGTCTGAGCTCAGCAAAAGCCGGGGCTGGCCCAGAGGACAACGAAGCAAAAAGCAAAGTATTTATTTGAACATCCGGTTGTTTAACCATGCTGTTTCTCCAGATGCGCTGAGTTTTGGTCACTACTCTTCAAGGGCAGCTTGACTGTGAAACGTGACTGGAAACACGGCACTTTTCCTCAGAAGGTCCCTGTGTAGAAATCAGGAGCGGGAGGAGAGCAGCTCCCGTTTTGGTTGTGGTTGAGGGCAAGGTGGTGAGTGAGGTTGTGATGAGTGAGGGCAAGGTGCCGCTCCTCAGTCTCATGTCACTGAATAAATCACTGAGATTGATCAAGGGCTGAACCCCCCAACTTTGTCTGTCAGCTTAAGCATCTGGTCTTATCTTCCCATGCAGCCCTTTGTGCACAAACCCCCTTACCTTTTCTGCTGACACGTGTCTCTTCTCTGTCTTCCACCCTACCACAGCCGCCACACCAACGCTTTCTGCCCAACAGGGTCCCTGCTCCTCCTTGGCAGCCCCCACCAGGGCAGCCCCCGCTGCTGTGTTGCGTGCCACAGGTAATGGTGAGATGTCAGGCAAGCACGTCCCCTTGTCTCTAAACCCCCCCTGGGGGGTTATAGACCCTGGGATGTCTACAGAGTGAGGAGGAACCCTCCATCTGGGGAAAACCAGGCCGATACATGCTTTTTGGCCAAGATTGATGGAAAAGCATGGTTTTCAATTATGAACTCTGCAAATCCAACCTGAAAACTATTAAGACACAGAAAGGCTTTAGTCTTGCAAAGCTTTAAATAAGTTGGTATCATCACAGGAGTTTCTCACACAGGTGAAGCAAGGCACGTGCATACAACACCATGGGATCAGGACCCAACGCAGAAGGATGGTATGTAACTTGTCGTCTTTGTCTGTCAGATTCACACATGTTATTTGCAAATCACATGTTTTCCACTGGAAAACAGAAAGAGTAAAACCAAACAGGGATCCACCAGCTAAGGACATATAACTGTATAGCATGTGTTCTCCAGGACTGTTTGGAGGTGGTTTTTCCAGCTTTCTTGTGCTATTTCAACACCACTGCTCAGCTTCATTTTCCTGCCAAAGTGTTAAATTCAAACAAAGGCTCCTTTAAACCACACAAGATCAGAATCAGGTCATGGGAGCGCTAGAAATCATTTTGAAATATCTTCATTACCTTCCTGTTTCTTCCCATACTATTTTACTGTTTGTTTGGGGAGGAGGGAATGGGGGAGCGCTAGCATTTTTTTTTTCCCCAAACAATATTTGCATACAAGCGTTCGAGAAGCCAGGCATTTTGAAAGCCTTAAGCCTATTTCACTGTCTAAAGAGAATGTAACTCGTTCAAATACCTCTCAGCCCAATAGAGGTACCATGGCTGAATTCTTTTATTTCTCGCAGCACAGAGCAGTAGGCACCTCGGAAGTTGCATACATCAAGAAAAGCTGTTTTAATAATGCGGGTGTCCCATCCATGCCTTCCTACTCAGTCTCTCCCTTTCCATGCTTAGCACACTCGCTGAGCTGAACTAACTTTCAGTTTGTCTCTTGATTACAATATTTAGCTACTTAATTGCAAGCATTTTAACTCCAGATTTGTTGTAAGCAAAAATTAGCAACACTTAACTACTAGGTATTTGCAAAAAGATGACAGACTTAAGGAGCCTTAATTTAATAGCCATCTTCAGAGGTTTATAACTGAATCCATACTTGTATTTAAATACCAAATAATCTGCTGATTATTATGCATAGTTTTCAGTCAGTGTAACGAAAACATGATGTTGCAGTCATGCTGTGAGCGCTGTAGCTAGGTTTCCTTGTTTATATTAACAGCTGTAAACACAGTCTAACTCAGCCTTTATTTAAAAGCAGATTTCCCTTACTTTCAAGAATTCACCACATTGTGAAAGCTACAATTTCAGAACTTTTCTCACGTGCTTATTGATTACGCCCAGGAACAGCCTGCAATCCTACACATGCACTTGCAATGACCCATTTTAGAGCCTCTGCATTAAAAGGGCCAGTTTTCCATTTTCATTAAAAAGTAAAACCAGCTTTGCAAATGTTTGTGTATAATCCTGCACCTTAATGTCCTGAATCCAGTCTGCAACTTTCTGCATATGGGGCTGAACGTGTACTTAAGTGCTTTGCTTGGTCAAGGTTTCACATGTTTATCCTTCAATTTAACAATACAGGTTGTAAAACCATCTTAAAGCCGTTTAAATCAGTAAAAGGGATTTCACTTAGTCAGAAATGGGTTTTAGTGCAAAGTTTTACCTTCCTACCTTTTAATAACAGCATTGGAAAACCTGAGCTTTTGGAAAAGTGATGCTGCCTGCATAAAGGACTCTGAGGTTTCTTCGTTTTGTAAGAGTACAGTGGGAAGCAAGCTACATTTAAGTGGAAAGTCAAGTGAAGCAGAAAAACCTGCTAGGAGCATTTTGTAATGCTTCTGCCTTGAGAAAGACAGCAGCATGTCCTTCTGATGGGTTCCTCTGATGCAGGGCAGATCTCCCAGTCTGTGAATCCTGGGCAAAGCCAACCAGTGATGGAAAGCAACCTTGAAGAAGTACATAAGGATTCCCTCTGGAGAAGAACTCCCCAGCTGTACAGAGCTGCTGTAGCAGTTTACCATCGTGGGCATTTCCATCCACTGCATCTCGCATGGAGAGAGAACGTAAGGGAGGAGGGGTTTATGTCAGATACTTGAAGGGTCCATCAACCCTATCAGATGAACCTTTTGGGATCACACTGTTCTACCATGGGCTAGGGATGCTCCTGTGCAAAATGATGGCGTTTCCCAACCAGTAGCTACAACTTCACCAGGGGTGCCCAGATTTACCTGTTACACCACTCCTCCCAGCAGTCTCTTCCTGGAAAACCTGTTTTAGACCATCACAGCATCAAAATTCTGCAACTCCAGAGAAATACACCTCTGGGTCAGGAGGGCCAAAGCGCAAGGCTGATCTCATGACTCTACTCATCTATGACCAGCTGCAAAGCCTCAAGCTCATACTCAGATCCTGCCGCAGCATGCCCACTGCCCCCCTTCGTAGCTCTGCTGTCTGGGGCGGGGGGTTGTGCTCATGTAGGGGTGAGCACACCACCAACCACCCACATTCCACCAGCCTTGCTCCTTCTAAGCATGCAGAGCAGGCTCAGGGTCCGAGCAGGTTAGGGCCAAAGATACATGCAGAAGTTAGGGTGCAAGTGCTTTGGTCTGCTCTGAGGCTGGTTCTTCATCAGGACCCTCCCCAGAGCCTTACTGAGTTTTGCACTGTCCATTCCAGGGAGTGAGGGATGCTGGAGAAACACCGTACATCTCATGCAGCACTCTGGATCCACCCCTTTGTAGACTAACACAAGCTGAGTAACGTCCCACTGAGGAGGGCAGCTCTTATACTAAATACTGTCTCGGCTACCCCTCTCTCCTTTAATGATTAGAAGTGAACTTGTTCAAAACTTTTTTTTCCCCCTTAGAAGTCACATAGTGCCTACTCTAGCCATACTGGTGATGTTAAAATATAACCTGGATTGACAAGGGATCCACAAGGAGCTTAGCCAGGCCATCCCACATCATCCTGTGCAAGTTATTTTTACATGTCCGAGATCTCGTTCAACTTTCTCGGCTTCTCAGAGGACAATTAAAAACAATGCATAACAGATGGGAGAGCTAAGACAAACAGAGGTTAAATGACTTGCCTGGGGCTGGTAGAGTCTAGCAGAACGGGTGACAGGAGTCCTGGGTATTAATTAGTTAATATTTGTACAATGCTAGGAAAATATATAGCCTTATATAAGTATTATTATAAGGTGGCCCCTGTAGTTTGGAGAAGCAGAGGGCAACAGTGCACAGGCAAGTGCAAACATCCTTCCTTGTCTTGTGGCATTTCGGTCATCTGTGAGGTCCGGGAGGGACAGAGCATTCCCAGGGCACACAAGAGAGGGAATGGGAAGGCCTGGGGCAAGAGATCCCACTCAAGCAACACTGCTGCGCATCCCCAGGCTGCTGCATCCACACGTTAAATCTAGGAGCAGTCGTTTGCTCTTTCCATTGAAAGCAGTAGAACTGTTAGGTAGCATCAAATTGGGCTACGTGATCGGTTGCCTTCGGCAGAAACCTTGAAACCAAATTTGGGGTAGCTTTGGGTGTTTACAGCTGTAAGAGGTGCAAATCTCTCTGAAGTGTCACAGGACCCAAGTGCCACGCTGCTCTGCGCTCTGCTGAAATCCCAGGAGGAAGGTCAAGCCTGTCTCTATTAAAGAAGGATCTATGGGAAAGGAGGAAAGGGTCACAGTGTCAGATTTCTCCTTTTTTTCCACCTCTCTGGGGCATTCATCCTGCTCCCATGACTTCAGATCTGATTTCTTCAGATGCCTTTTTCAGTCCAGCTTCCCTTCACACCATCGCATATCCCAGGCTGCTGTTCTGAGCCTCCTCCGGATTCCAGTATCAGCCTGAATGAAACATGCGCCGGTTTTTCTCCAGGACAGCTCTCACCCTCCAGTGCTTCTAACATCATAATTTTCTCTGCCATGTAGTTTCAAGAGTGGTGAATATTTTTGGCCATTCCCCTTCTTTCTCTTGGCTAGGATACAAAAATATTACCCAAGTTGTGATGCATTTTCCTTTACAATTTTTAAATCATTCAGACTTCCCATGTAGTCCAGTAGAATTTTCATCCAGTTTTCATCACCTCATATCTTGATTATCAGGATCTGCCATTTCTTTTCCCATCAGTTGATCTCGGACTTGACTGAAATGCAGAATTTCCAGTTGAAAATTCCAACATTCATTTTCATCCAAAATAGGATAAAAGGCTCAAATTTTAAAAGCACCTCCTCAGAAATACTGACATTTTAACTTCTACATATTTAGGCAAAACTTTCCAGCATCTCTAACTGATGAATTCTAAATGCTGAATTTTGTTTCATTTACTTGGCATGCTTTATTTAGAGTAAAATCAACATCAGGCTGCATTACCCTTTCCTCGCAGATTCTGCTTGGTCTGGGTCAAAATCTATAGGAAACTACACTCCAGTGTAACGTGGTCTTTACTGCTTGTACTGCGTGGTATGGTGGGAAGACCATATAGTGTACATCGAGAAATATATGGTATAGTGAGCGACCACACCCAGAAAGGAACAGAGAGCAGAGCTTCGTGGCTGTCCTACAGCTCCCACTGGGCACCAAAATAGTGTTTTTTTCCCTACCATGCAACCTAGTGAGCTAATTGCAGGTTAGAGAATGAGAGACACAGGTCTCCACATCCCATTCTTTTCCCCTAAGGGTTACACCATGCTTTTATTTGAACTTTTTTGAAATTAAATATTCCATTTCATTTTAATTAAAAAAAAAAAAAATTGGATCAAACTGACCTTAAATGAAGCTTTTTCCTTTTTGCTACAGAAAATGTCCATTGTAAAATCATCCTGATAAAAATGTCCCATAGCCTCCAGTACAGCTGTCACAATCATTATTTTTCCTGCCACTCTAATCTGAGCAACCCGATGCCTCTTTGAATTCTTCAGATTTCTTTCTTTACCATCAAAACCTCTTCCCCATCAAACCCTCCAAATGGTCACTCTTGTCCCTGATGTCACCTACTGAAGCATTCCTTGAGCCAGCCAACCTCCTTGTGATTCCCCAGCCCAAACCAACCTGCAAAACCATCCAAACTTTTCCTGGCTGAAAAACCTGTATGTTGTTTAGTGGCAATTTTAAAAAAAGATGTTATCAGTTTCAAAGAGACTGTCGACAATTTCATCCAGTTCCCTCAAACGGTTGGAGAAAAACAAGTAACAAAACATGAATATGTTTTTACTCAGTTCTTACCAATATTTAAATGTTCAACAACTTTTTTGATTGCCAAAAATTGACAGCCTGTTCTGCAGACTGTTTTAAAAGCTTTAACTATGCGGTTGAGTTTGTGGTTTGAAAAGTTTTGGAGCTTTTCCTCATCACAATTGCTATTTCCAATAAGAAATATAATAAAAATATGAAGTGCAATCCAATAAAAATATAAACATAAAAATAAAATCTCCAAAATACAGACCTTTCAGCCAGGTCTGCTCTCCTTTTCCAAATCCCGTGTCAAAACTCTGCTTCAATGGCTACAAGAAGTTGGCAAAGTAACAAATACCAAGGAAAGTCAGGAGGCAATGCTTCTAAATCACTCTGCAGCATCCCATTCTGAATGTAATTAATGAGCGTGGCCAAAAAAGCACGTTGCTGAGACCCTCCACGATCACCCCCACTCCTTCTTTTCATTTCTCACGGTTGCACGCTGTATTTTTGTCATGTATGTAACCTTGGGTCCTCTGGACTCTGAAAGCTCCCGGTGAAACATCCTCTTTAAGATGAAGTACTCTATGTTTGGCAGCTCGTATCCAACCTGCAATCAAGGAGCATCATTCTTTGATTTCAGGAAGCACGCGAGCACGTTTTCGGCGGCTGCAGTCGGGGTTTGATTCTGTGCAGGGCTGCACACACCCGAGGAATGCCAAGTACCCTCAATTCCATTGACTTCAGTGGGAATTAGAGGACTCAGCTGTATTTAATATTTTACAGGGTCAGGCTCTGAAAACTGTATTAGCATTCTCAGTTCCCAGTAGGCCTAAATTCAGCAAAGCATTTGGATTGGGACTTAACTGTAAACATGTGAACAGTCCCCCTGATTTTAATACGACTATTCTCATGCTTAAAGTTAAGCATATGCCTAAGTGATGTGCTGAATTTGGGCCAAAAACTACTGTTTTCAAGTGTTACACGAGTTCACAATAGGCAAACTGCTGGTCTGCAATGCCAGTTGCATAATCCTGTTACTTCTTTTTCAGAAAGGCTGACACAAGACCGTATATTTTTAAAACAGGGCAGCTACGCTACTTTTAGAAGATGGGGAGTTCTGCTGAAACCTTGGGTATTTCTGAGAAGTTATTAATTTACTATTGTTGTTGTTATTATTACTGTTACTCCTATGTGAATGCAGGAAAAGCACCTATCCCAGACTCTTGGAGATTTTGCTGTTCCTAAAAGAATATAATCCATACGGAAAAGAATAACAAACTCTCTCTACATGACAGCAAACGTCAGCCAAGTGACAGCTAAAAATATTCCGCCCTCTCCAGAGACCCTCAGCCTCTTGTACATCTGAACCCTCCCAGAAGCACCAGAAAACAGAAGTGTCTTAAGACTTGCTCTGAATATCCCCACCTTTCACCTCTCCGGGGGCCAAGGCAGCCCGGGGACTGCTGGAGAAGGACGGGCTGGCACCTCTTGCCTTCTCTAAATTAGGAGGGGGCTTCACCCTTGAAATGGTGCGGGCCCCCAGGAGACAACATCTTGGCCAGCTCATGGCAGGGGATAGTTATGTCCCTCAAGCAAATTCCTTCACCCAGAGAAGCATGGGGCGGATGCAGAGCCCGCTATGATGGCTCTCCTCCTCTGAAAGCAAAGAGCTCCTTCCTCTGGGAGAGCGCGGGGGCTCAGGGGCTGAGGGACAGAGGGGCTTCCCAGCAGATCTGCTAGGGCATAGAAAAGAAACATAGCTGTGCATCACCCTGCACTTTGGGCCTCCATTTTGCATGCATCATCAGTTAAGGCTTTTATTATACCCCGCAGCGTGGGAGGATGTAAAGCGTGGGCTTCCCAAACCCCCACTCGGAGGCCAGGAGGAAGGGAAGAGCTTTTGGGGCTCACTTTTCACCCAGGCCCCCTAAGCATACACAGCTCACGGCACTGGAGCCATGTGCTGAGAAGCTGTGGGGAGCAGCAAGGAGGAGTAGAGGAGCAGACCATGGTTCTCCACCCTCCACCGTGCAAATGGGAGTCAAACCAAGACTTGCTTGAGGTACCTCCAGGCCAGTTCCAGAGATTCATGCTGAGGACACAGGAGGGGCTCCCCTCCTTCCCTCCCTCCCCTCGATTTTCTTTCCCCCTTCATCAGCAGGTTGCCGCTCTGGCTCGCTATATCAAACTCTGGCTTCTCTGTAACTCCATTTTCTGCAACTCTTACAATGCAGTTAACTGGCTGCTGCAAAGGCACCGTAAAGCCAGAACAAGGACACATTTAAGATGGGACAACTGCATATGAACATAAGCCCAGAGCCTGCTGTTCTCAGCCTGTGTCTCCCTTTTTTGACATCTTTCACCACCTTTTTAGCATGCAGGTTTTGGCACACGTGCAGCTACCGCGCTGACAAGATAGCTTGTTGTGGTATTTTCTCAGTGAGGCTGATTGGAAAACGTCCCCTGCCTTTGCTCCAAGCTCTTGTAGAAGGATTATAAAATCAAAGCAACAGTATAGCCAAAATCCATAAAAAAAAATAATATTTTGAATCCCAAACAAATCTCTCTTGGCATCCCCAACAGAGAAATGGCATCCACTGTTAGAGAAGAGCCTCAGGCGTGAGACGTGGTGCTGGCAAGACACACGGCGGACCAACGACCCAGACTGGTGGGCAAGGCCAGAAGAACTGGCACTCAACCTTCCTCCCCTTCGGCCCCAGCTGACTCTGGTGGCAGGGGCTCCCAAATAGTTGCACACATTCTCCATGAGCATTCAAGTTATCTCACAGAGATGTTTCTTGATGTCCCCAGCCATGTGTGTGCACGGTCCCGCACAGGGCTGAGAGTGCCAGGACTTGCTGCGGGTGGCTGCGCCCAAGCTAATGCCTCTCCTGGTCAGAGCCAGTTGTCCCTGCAGCCAGGGAAAGTCACAAGGGTGACAAAAAGACTTGCGGCACCCTCCTGCGAGGACAGAAAGGCAGGGCTGGGGGAGGCTTTCTGCATCGGACGCACTAACCGCCAACAAACAGAGCCGGGATTTCTCCTACATTTTGTAAATACGTCTTAATTTTGCTTCAATGCATCCAAGGGCCTTCCCAACATCGGAATTCTCATCACAATCCTTATTTCCTCACCGCAGAGAGCTCGCTGTGGGATTTAACCCGCCAGCTGCTTCCTAGGGCTGCCGGTCTGCGCACATCCAAGCTCCAAACCGGGGTCTGCCCTCAGCCCCCGGAGCTGTGCCGGGATCGACCCGCTCCCTCCCGCCTGCCCTACAGCCCCCACCGCCCTCCGCAGTCCCCCCGCGGTGCTGCCACCTCGTGGGCTCCTGCTCCCGTCCCGTCCCATCCCGTCCCATCCCGTCCCATGGGTGGCCACGCGTGGGCAGCCACAGGTGCATGCCCGGGTCCCGCACATCCGTCCCCTTCCCTGTGCCTCCATCCCCTTCCCTACGTCTCTGTCCCCTTCCCTGCACTTTCATCCCCTTCCCCACAGTGAGTGGGAGCGTTTTCTGCGTGAAACACCCTAAGAACATCCCATTTTCCAAGCTTTTTTTTTTGACTTGGAGGCGTCCTAGAGGGAAGACCCAAAAGCCCATTAATCACTTCAGGATGTCTTAGACGTGGGCAATAACACCGCAGAGAATTCAGGCCCTCTGACACTCCAGTGCAGTATCTGAGCATTTAACAATAACAGTCAACACTGCTGATGCCTGTGAAAATACAGATGTAAGCCAGCTGTCTGTCAGGGTGAAAAATGTGTTTGTCTTTTCATTTTAACGTGTCATTTCCCTCTTGGACATTTGCTGTGTTGCTGCCAGGATATCACGTGCTTCCAGCACAGACTTCAACCCGAGAAGACGAACCACATTCAGATGGAGGGCGGGTATCATTGTCCTGTTTCTGCTTTTTTTTTTTTTTTTTCTTCATCTGAAGCTGAACAAAATATATCTGACTTAATTCCTTATTTTTGCCCACAGCAACAAAATAATTTCCAATACCTATTTCTAGCCAAACAGAATCACAGATTTAGCCACAAAAGGGTCACAGAAGGGGTGAAAGAGAGTGTGTGTGCTGGGGGGTGTCAGCCCTTGACACATTTTGACATTTAGGTTAATGCACGGAAGCTTGAGAGTAATAAGAGGAAATGGAAGTCTATATAATGATCAAAATTAGTAGGCGTAACATAGGCTTATGGTGGGATAACTCATATGACTGGCATATTAGTAGAAAAGGATGTTGGAGCACCTCTCCTGTGAGGAGAGGCTGAAAGAGTTGGGGCTGTTCAGCCTGGAGAAGAGAAGGCTCTGGGGAGATCTTATAGCAGGCTTCCAGTACCTAAAGGGGGCCTACAGGAGAGCTGGGGAAGGATTTTTTACTAGGGCATGTAGCGATAGGACGAGGGGGAATGGCTTTAAACTGGAAGAGGGCAGGTTCAGATTGAACATTAGGAAGAAATTGTTCACTTTGAGAGTGGTAAGGCACTGGAACAGGTTGCCCAGAGAAGTTGTTGAGGCCCCATCCCTGGAGGTGTTCAAGGCCAGGCTGGATGTGGCCTTGGGCACCCTGGTCTAGTGGGAGGTGTCCCTGCCTATGGCAGGGGGGTTGGAACTCGATGATCTTCAACATCCTTTCCAAGCTAAACCATTCTATGATCCTATGATTCTATGATGCAGTTTGTTCGAAAAGGACAAGAAACGGGAGAAGGGAAGCATGGCTGCCTCACACATTGGGATAGCTCTCAGCTCCAGAACACAGAGGGAGGAAAAGTCGTTGAATGTCTGATCATGGGGGCAAGGAGTTTAGGTGCTCTCAGGATAACTATCTACTGTGGACAGCCCTCTCAACAAGTGCAGGTAGAGACGGCATTTTGTGAGCTACTGGGAGGATCCTCCAGGAGGTGATGCTCTCCAGGGATCTTCACTCTTCAGCAACCTGTTGAGAAAGTAATAAACCCAGAGACAAGAGATTTTATCTATCACAGTAAATGAAATGGCTCCAGAGCACGTTCCTCAGCATTGATGCGCTGCTGTTCATACCACTGAAGTGCTGGGACATTCGCTGACATGTTTTTGTCCTCAGGTACCTGCCACTGTCCTGTAAGAATTCCCAAACACTGCTTGGAGTTAGCAGAGGGCAGCAGCCAGATCTCCTGGGCACCTCCCAGTTTTGGAGGGTGAGAAAGTTTAGCTGTCCAGATGTGGGCCACTCTCTGCCAGTGGTCTCAGTTTTAAAGAATAGCTGTGGACTCATTTTGTGTGTTGTGAAATGTAGGCAGAGTGTTCAGCAAGCTCCAGGAATGTGCTGATGACGATTTCTTGACGTGTAGGTAAAGAAAATGCAGCAGAGAGAGTCGGGGGAAGATTTCTAGAGCTTTGGAAATAAACAGCTGAAAATGCAAAGGTGGAAATTGAGATAAGGGTGACAAAATGACAGCATTTATGATCCATAGGAAAGGAAAGAGAGCAGCAAGATCAAAACTGGACTTCAAGGAGGCAGATTTCAATAACTTCAGAAAACAGGTAGGTAAGATCTTGTGTAAAGACAGTTTACAGAGAAAAGAATTATGGAAAACTGACTTTTTTTCTTTTTTTTTTTTTCTTTTTTTTGAGAAACAAATACTGCAGGTAGAAGAGTAAACTATCCCAAAACAGGGGAAGAAGAAGCAATGGTAATAAACCAGCTTGGTTACACTGCAAGCTCTTCACTGACTTCAGACACTGGAATACACACAAGCAGTGGAAACTAGCTAGATTGCTAAAGGTCAAAATACGTAATGTGAGAGCAAAAGACAAAATCAGGAAGGCAAAGGCACAAAATGATAATGGGAAGTCGCTCTGTAAGAGGAAAATCAAGAAAGTGCTGAAGGAAAGCTATTGACAGATGGTTGCTTGAAGGCCAAAAGCTTTTTTCTTCGGCATTCATTGAAAGTAATGACTAAAATCGGGTGGCTTAGCTACAGTATGGCAGATAAAAGGTAAGATCTCCTGCTAGAACAGGGGAAGAAAAAGCGAGGGAGTACTTAGATAAATTATAGCCTTTCCGATCAGCCACACCATTCATCTTTAGTACCCAGCTAAAGCGCTCTCGCATTAGTTGCTGGTTGCAATTACTCTGCAAAAACTTGCAGAGTTCAGGTGAGGATTGAGAAGTGGGAGAAGGATAAGCAGCATTCCTGTCTCTAAAAGAGCACAGCTGGAATCATAGATGTGGCATGTTGGCTTCAATTCCCAGAATAGGACTGGGATAAACAATAAAAATAATCCATAGGCACCTAAAAGTTAACAATGCAAAGAACAGCCAGATGGATTGCTCCAGAACGCACTGCATCTATTTGAATTACTTCCCTCTCTGAGAACATAACAGGCCTTATGGATGGATAGAAGAGAGCTAATAAGTGTTTGTATACAGTGATTTTAACAGGGTTTTTGACACTGACTCATAAAGGCAAGCCAGGGAGACATGGTGTAGGTTAAATCATTGCTGAGTGAGTGTAAAAAGGTAAGAACGGTGCCCTCGGATAATAGGTAATCATTAACTTACTGTGAAAATGGTATTCTTTAAGAGTCTGTCCTGATTTTAGCAACATTTGTATATTTGTTAATGATCTGGGTGTTGTATATCAAAGATTTTTATAACACCAATGTGGGAGAAGCTGCAGGACAGAAATATCTATAAGAACAAATTGGAGAAATGGTCTGACAAAGAGATATGATGTTGTTCACTTAGGATTCCTGCCTACATGTTACACTTCGCCAGGAATAATCACCTGGACAAGTAAAGGACAGGCAACAAATGGATGGATTCTGCAGGAAAGATCTTGTGCTTCCAGCAGATCATAACTGAACACAGGCCAACAACATCTTGTTGCTGCAAAGAAGACAGAGGCAATAGAGGGTTCCATGATTAGGACTTTGCCTGCAAGGCAGAGGAGCAGTGTTCCTCTCAGCACGGGCCAGGCTCTGGCTGAAGCACCACACATAGGTTTGAGGTGGGTGGGTGGGAAGGAGACCACAGAGCAATGGTTAGGAAGGGAGATCTTGAAAATGTGGCCTGTGAGAAAAGATGGAAACAACAATTTGAAGAAGAGAAGGGGAGACTGAGGTTTTGATGGCTACCATGGTTTGCCCTGGATTGACTGGCTTTCTCTGGGGCAATGGCCAGGGAAATGGCTTGGGATACAACCCAGCAATTTTCCCAGTTGGCAGATTTAATGTGATCAGACTGTATTAGAGGTTGAAGGAGGTTGCAAGAATAGATACCGGCTGCTGCATGCCAGTTGATCCAGTGCCAGAGAATTATCCCTAGCACATTTAATTTCCTACTAGAAACCTGGATAATAAGCCTTCAAATACATAAAAGGCGACTTCGGTGAGGAAGGGAATCCCCTGTTCTCCATCACCCAGGTATTTAAAAGAATTAGAAATAATAAGTCCAGTATGCAACCAAAAAGTTTTTTTCTGGACATTAGAAAAAATTATTTGGAAGCACTGGAATACATTGCCTTCAGGAAGGCTCTATCACTGAAGGCTCCTGAGAAGAAGCTGGGTAAACATCTGGCAGTGAAGCCTGAAGAACAGTAGATCCTTTCTCATGGCAGAAGGATGGACTAGATGTATTTTGCCTTCCCCTCCAGCCCTATTTTCTGCTCTTGTCTCAAAAGCTAGGGATGAGCAGTTAAATAGGTACAATTCTTCACTTCCATTCAGTGAGAAGTAGAACCTCTTCCAAAAGGGACTCTCCTTCATCATTTATTCTTACAATATTTCAGTGCGTAATTCTAGGGTAATTTCTAAATTCCTCAGAAATGAGCTGCACTGAATTAGCTTTCCCAGTGAGAACTCTGCATTTAACATGGACACTTGGAGGAGCTACTTTACGTTCACTGTTCTGCTTTGATCATTTAGAAATTGTGATTTCCTGGCAATTTTGACAAAGATCGCTGATATAAAGAGCTTAGACTCTCTGAGGACCTCACAACCAGTGCAGATAGGTCCAACCAAGAACTAATTGAACTGGTGAGGTTAAAAAGCATCCATAAACTATATAAAGCTATTGGAGTGGGTATAAGGGAGAAAAACATTGCAATCTGGCTGGCTCCTTTTTAGTGCAGTTCTGCCATCATCCTGGGAAGCACTTTAAGCCAAGAGCTTTTCATACCTAGAGAATGATTTAAGCAATGTAGGAGCAAACAGAAACAATCTATCAGCCAGGGTGGAGATGTTGTCTGGAGGCCTGCAAGTTAAAAAAGAGTTTTTGGTTTTGTTGTCTAACAGACCTGTTCAACAGTGTAAATACATGTAAATATCTTTGACAAGGACAACTATCTCAGGTCTGTTTCGATTCATTTTAGTTCAAGAAGGAAATAATTCCCCCTGGAGTCCAAATCGTCCAGATCGCTCAGGCTCCATGACAACCTGTACAGAGGAAGTTGTGTTGGGGTAGCTGGCCGCTCTGTTTCATTTTTTAGAAGTCAGAAGAAATTATCTTGACATTCCTAAAAGGAAAAAGTTGCCAGAAGTTTCTTCTCCGTGAGACACAGAGATTTTTCCTTTCGGTGAGAGTGAAATCTTTTTTGACACGCCGTAGTGTCACACAAAATGGAAATCTTGAATTTCCAGCCATTCCTGCCTGGTCAGTTAACTCCTTCCAAAAACTGCCCGTGCTATAAAAAGACAAAATAGCTTGGAAGATTGGAAGAATTATAACCACCTCAGGGGTGGAGGGCTGGGACGCAGGCATTGCAGCTCAGAGGTTCAAACTCGCTCGATTACTCCCTTTGGCTTTCACTGATGCTTCGGTGCCCTGGTGCCACAATTGCCTTTGAAAATATTTTTCTGAATTATTTTGTCTTAGTCATACAAGGAATCTACCACAAAGGCAGGCATGAGACTCTCATTCTCAGTATCAGCACAGGGAAAGTTATGTATTTGTTTTCTTGTCCATCTGCTCTGCAGTGGTGATGGGACCTAAGGGTGTGTTTCCATTCAGTTTCTATGGTTTAATAATCATCAAATTCTCATACAGAGTCTGTGGCCCGAGCCAAGTTTCTCCGTTAACCAGCCTGAAACATCTTTGCTCCTGAGATGAAATAAGATCAGATTCATTAAGTCCAGCCTGGCCATAAGGAAAATATATAGATATTTATTTGAAAAGAAAATGCCTAAAATGCTTTCATCCCAGATAATTTATTCCTGCTAAATATCATGTGATGGAAATGCATGCAGTTCATAGCAATTTTATGAATCAGAGCTTGGGAAAGCTGATTAATGTATAATGGGCCACGTGCCATGGGCCAGGATACCAGAGAATAGTATGACAAGAAACTGTGTTGACGATTCCAGGTTCTGCTGATACTTAGGTAAATGCTTACATGAAATCCATCTAAAAATAAATAGAATAAAGCTACTAACCTCTTCAAGCAGAACCTTTCCCCAGTGACTTGTTTGCAAAACACAAAGTGCCTTGGACCATGCAATGGCCGAGAATATTTTGACTATGGCACTAAAGTAATAAAATAATAAAAGTTTATTTTTTCCCTTATCCTTCATCTATTTTTCCTTTAATGTTAATCATAGGATAGATGACGAGAAAAATGTAATTCAAAGTTTTATATTGTATTCTTGATGACTTTTTTCTCTGTACTATATCCATACAAGTTGCATTTTGATATTCATATCATTTGAAAATTTTCTTTTTATCTTTGTAGCAAATTGAATAGTCACACAGTGCTTTGCCTTTTAGATTTTTTTTAGCAGTGGGCCTTAGGATAAGTCTATTCTATTCTGAACCTGCTAAACTGGACTTCTTTACAGTGCCATAGTGCAGTGGTACTGCTTCACCATGGACCTAGTGCCAAGCACTGATCATAAATGGGAGCATAAGGACAGCCTAATTATCAAAAAAAAAGTTAAAAGGCAAAGTCGCTGATTCTTCTCCATAAGCACTGAGCGAAGGACAAGAAGGAATCAGCAATGCATGTTTCAACTGAATATCAGACAGAAGAAAATTTCCTGAATATGAAGTTATCAACACACATGACAGAGCGGTTTTGTGAATCTAAGTACACAAGGGGCAAATATTTGTGGGTGATACTTTATCTGTTTCAATCTGCCAAGGAGTTGGATCCATTTCACCTTAAGATCCATTTCACCTTTTTTTCTAAACATAACTTTTTTATTCTAACATATTGCTTTATTCTAAAGGATGGGAAAGAGTTGTTTCTGAAGAAGAAATACCCACATATTGGGCATTGTATTGTTAGTGAGGAGCAGTGTGGTCAACTACCAACAGTTTGTAAAATAGTCAACCAAACCCCATTTTTTTTCTTTTTAAAAAAAGGGTTCCTTTTGTTGAGAATCCACATATAATGTAAATCTGCATAAAATTATAGATAATTACAAATTTCAAGATGTCTTTGAAGGATTTTCACTGATGCTACATTGAAGAGGCATCCTCTCTTCATACAGAGGAGTTGCCCTGTGAAGATCCCCCTGCTGTTGGATGACAGAATTCAGGTGCTCCAAAGCCAACTCATACACCACCTCCACAGGACTAGAAAGCTGCTCAGTCTTTCGGTGGCCAGCTTAGAAAGCCTTTTTAGAGATGGAAAAGGCCAGGTTAAAATTGGTTATGCTTGTGTTGATTGGTGGCGATGGCATGTCTAGAGCTGAAATTATGTCAATGTTTAGCAGTACAGATGCAAAAGTGCGATGACTCATCACTGTTTGGGGAGGAAGTTACATAGGAGACACGTGGTCCCCACCTCTCCGTGGGACCTCAGTACTCACCCTTCCCAACCCTCA
Organism: Vanellus vanellus; assembly: GCF_965231255.1. NCBI lineage: Eukaryota > Metazoa > Chordata > Aves > Charadriiformes > Charadriidae > Vanellus > Vanellus vanellus. Next base: position 89,535,621 of record NC_138907.1, on the reverse strand, counting down.
AAGAGAAACAAGTGTGATGGTAGGGGAAACTGATAACCAGAGTGGTCAACAGCTTTCCTTACTTACAAAGTAGGAGCTCTACATAAGCAAAGATGATAACTCTATCACACAGACCAACAGCTTTCTGCAGGCTTCAGGTTCAAAAGCATTCAGAAGCACTGAGTCAAGGCCAACCTCAGCAAAATGAACAATTGTGCCAAATCAGACCGTTTTCAACAGCAGCGAAACTTTGTTAGTGTTTGCTCAAGGAAGATGCTTCTGGAGAGGGAAAGGAGGCCTCCCAGTTGTCCCACTGGCAAGACACTCAGGGTTTATGGGATCAGTACTTCTCCAGGTGTTGCCTCTGTGGCCTTAAATAAGTCAGCTGAGGGTCGATTTCTTCAGAAGCACTGACCAGGCTACACTATATATCCAGTAGCAAGAAGTGGGGATGACCAGCGTGGCCGAAAATCAAGCCTTAATCTCCTTGTGCCTCACTTTCCCCCCTCTAAAACAGCAACGGTATTTCCCCAGGTATGAATGGCTGAATTCACATGGACGGGGTGAAAAGGGCCATTTCGGTCTGGCACAGAGCTCTGCTCCATTCCCCCGGGGGGAACAGCCGCACAGCAGCTCATCGCATTAGCTGCAGCCGCGTAGATCTACATTATCAGCCCTCAACCCCGACCTAGCAGCAGTATCCAAAAGCTCGGTATGGACCAGATCCAGGTACTTTAGCAGTTTTACAGCTTGTGCTGTTTTACAGCCCCACGCTGCCTCAGGCAGGCTGTTACCCGCACCCAAACACGCGAGTTTAAAGCTGGCTGAGCGTTTGTGGGTGACTCTGTGCTTTGGTATAAACGTGGCCCCAGATAAACAGTGGGGAATACCATGAGTGATGCCCATCATCTCCCCCACTTTGCCCAGCTGACACCACCAGCACTGGAACGCAGTCCCCGCAATGGAATCAGAGCCGACTCCTCGGCCAAAAGCCTGGTGCTACGGCAGGAGCATGCCAACACCAACAGGGGATACAACCGGCAGGTTGCAGTCACCCCGCCGCTTTCCAAAGTAGCGGCACCATTGGATAATACCGAAGGCCGTAATTTGAACACTGCAAACTGCAGGGCCTCAGTCAGAGGGGAAACAGCGAAGCAGGAAGAATGGCCATCGCTACACAGATTATGAGAGATAGATTACAGTCAACTGGAAAGAAAAAAAAATCACAGAGCTACAGAGAGGTGGCTGGAAACCTTGGAAAAACCCCAATTCAACAGAACATCAGTATTTTGAGAGTCCCAGCCAGGAAGCAGGACACAGATACCATGCAGTAAAGTGCTGCCAGACATGTTGGTTATTGATTTTTCTGAAGATCCCACCTGAACTGAATGTGTGGACTGAATCCCAATGAGAGTCCCAGATGGAGTAGGCAATTGTGGAGGCAATGGACTTATTACTCTTTAGGACTCAAGGGACCAAGATAGGTTTTTACAAGCAGCTAAAACGAAGAAAGAGATCATATGGGAAGGTGCTAGGCTCCTATTGTTTCCGGACATAAGTCCTATAACCCAGGGCAAAAGGGAAGAATTAACTGTGGTTAAAAAAAAAAAGAAAAAGAAAAAGAAAAAGATTTGAGATATAAAATGTGTCTGCACCAGATTCTCTGGCTTGCCAAAGAGCACGGTTCACACAGTGAGAAAACCAGCATCTTTGGGGGAGCGGAGGCAGCACAGAAGTTGCTGTCAAAAGCATTTGAGACAAAGAAACTCTGCAAATGCTCTCTGCAATGTGCTGTGTCCCCACTGCTACCCACATCCTGGTGGGTGATGGAGGAATGTCCCCGCAGCAGGGACTTGAATACTGGCACCATGTAGGAGTAGGGGGAAAGCTTGTTTCTTTTTCCTTTCTCTTATTTTGTGTCATCTAACCTGTGCTACCATGCTGAGTAGTGAAAAGTGCCTGCAACCGCTGCCGGGAATTTTAGGATAAACACATCCAGTCCATCACAAAAATGCATCTGACTGGTACACAGAGTGGGCATAATCGCTACTCAAACACCACACGTACGGTTATGTATTTTGGCACTTTCATCCATCTCCTGATTGCATTTAATATGTTACAAAGCAGTATCAGTAATGTCAGAGTCCCCCTGGCTTTTCCAGCAGGGCTGAGTCCAAGAGCTCAGACAGTGTCTGCTTGGTACAGCCTAAAAATTAGCCTTGACTAATATCAGCCCAGGTTCCCAGAAAGGCACTGAGTTTTGTGTCTGCCCTCCTCCCTGGACACCCAGGGGTTTCTGAAGGAAGCACAACATGATTGCTCTCTGTTCCCTCTGACTGCGAGGGAGCCTGAAGGCTGCTGGTGGCTATTTGCCCCCCTAAAACCAAGCCCCAGACTCTTGGGAGAGCCAAAAGTCTAAGGAAAAAGCTTGTTCTTTATGAAGCCAAACAGGTGGTAGGTGGAAAGCCACAAAGAAATTGTGTGCAAACATCCTGTTCTCTGGAGGTAACTCTCCCGGCCGGGGCAGCCCAACGCTGTCGGTTGCTGCAGAGCATCACGGGCCACGGGCCTCCCACATGCACCAGTGCTCCCAGTACCGACCCTGCTGCTGGCTGCATGCAGCATCCCTCAACGTCACCATGCTTGCGCTGTTGGCTGCACCCCATGCATCTAAGGAGCACTGCTTCAGGAATCCCACATCAGCTGCTTTTATTTTATGCATCTCCAGCCCTCTCCTGGCGGTCTCTCCTCACATGCACAAGCACAGCTTAAAGCCTGCCAAGAGATTTGCCACCACCAGTAGCCGCTGCTTCTGAAAACACCCCAGGAACCACTAACCCTCCTTTCCCCTTTCTCTCCTCCATATATCCTCCTCCTCCTAATGGCAAGAAACTGGCCAGAAAAAAAGACCCATTTTTCGCCGCTGATTTCACAGATTTTCCTGACTGTGATAGTAATGTTCCATCATTAGGGCTTGGACTCATGTACCCAAATCATGTGAATACATGCAAATGTGTTGAACCAAAACAGCAAGAGAACCACTTGCTAATAATATCCATTGAAACACCCTGGCATTTGACTGCCTTCTGCTTAATCCCTTCATTTTCTTCAACAAATGAGATTTGCTGCTATTGCCCAGATTACTGTGCAGTAATGAGTTGAGGAAGGAGGTTCCCCCATGCAAAGAGATGCTTAGCTAGAAAATAAACATATAAATCAAATTAATAAAAAGCCATCCCACATTAAATGAAGTTGTACTGCCACCTCAGGTTACCATCTGTTTCTACTTTGATTCCAGCATTTCTTTCAGACCATTTTGTCAACCATGTATGAGTTCAGCTGGCAGCTGTTGTTTCTAAACATGGTGGGGCCCCAGGAAAGCCCCAGTGCCCCTTTCTCCTGGTCCCAGATCCTGGGGTATGATCTAGGAGAGAAAAGGAGAAAGAAGGAAATAGAGAATAAGTGAGTGAAGGAGAAAAAGATGAAAGAAAGAGAGAAAGGAGGAGAGAAGATGAGAGAGAGAGAAAGAAAGAAAGAAAGAAAGAAAGAAAGAAAGAAAGAAAGAAAGAAAGAAAGAAAGAAAGAAAGAAAGAGAGAAAGAAGGAGAGAAGAAAGAAAGAAAGAAAGAAAGAAAGAAAGAAAGAAAGAAAGAGAGAAAGAAAGAGAGAAAGATCGATATGACAGATTGTTCCCACTATCCTGCATTCTTCTAATCTCTTTCTTTCTTTTTAAAACAGCTCTTCAGTTTGGAGGGATATTAAAAATAGAAGAGTGTTAGATTTGGCAATAAATTAATGTCCAGATGAAGGGAAAACAATTACAAATTGGAAACAGATTTATTCACACTCAGTGCATTAATGAAAACGTTAAAAAAAAGCTAAACTGGGTATACTGTGTGGAAAAAAATAATGGCCCAGCAGGTCTACTTTTTATTAACAACTCATCAGTAAGCAGGTTGTAATTCATAACAAAGAATTTACCCCAAGGAACACCACAGGACTGTGAGCTTTTTAGTTTCCTAAGAAAATACATATGTTGTTCCACTTGGTTTCCTTTCAATAAAACCCACCAGTTAGCACTTCATTTTCGAGCTGTTCTGACAAATCAGGTGAGTTAGCTTTGTAGAAAAAACAGAAGCCAACTTTTCAGCTGAGAATTTTAGGGAATTTTTTAATAACTTAAATAAATTTCCCAAACGGCAAGGAAGCATGATAAAAGGCTGTGAAATGAGTTTGTTTGGAACAGCTTGAAAGAATTTTTCTTTTAATTTGCTTCATTAATTTTTCCTGAGGAAATATTTAGGGATACATCCCTTACTGCTAAGGTATGTGTTTGAGACAAAAGGAATTTTTATGATTTTTGTTGTGTTTTTATAGTGTCTTGAAACCTGATTAAAGATACTGATGAAAACCTGCCCACTAGTTTGCAGCTACGCGCAAGGCCTAAAGGAGATTGAGGCGCCAAGAAATCGGTTTTGTGAAGGTCATTGTAATACGACGTGTCTCTTACAACATAAAATCCTCTATTGTTTCCTTCAGCTGCTCCTGTCACCTACATACAGAAAAGCCCTCTTGAAGGAAGAATATAACCAAGGTGGCAAGTATGGAAACAGAGAGAATCATATGAAATCCAAAGAAAGAAAAAGGAACCGAGGGGCAAAATTGGTGCAGGTTTAAATAAATTACTCCGGTTTAAATTGTTACAGCGCGGTACTGGTCAGGACACGCACCGTGTCCAGCCTGGGTTCTGTTCACAGAGGTAACAGACCTGCCACAGGTGTCAGCACCTCCCGGTTGTACCAGTGCCTGTTACAGTTGAGCAGAATCCTCCACTCAGTGGCTTTTCAGAAGGAAGAGGGCAATCTTCCCAATATTTTATCACCACACCCAGTTCTTTCCACATGGTTTGACAGAGCAGAGATCTGGTGCAAGCCTCCAAGAGATCACTGAGAGTTTTCCCATCAACTTCTCATCTCATATACACTGCTTATCAAACATCACAGAAGCAAAATGAACTACTTGCTCCAGGATTTCCAAAAATTATACTGGAATGTAACTAGAGATGCAGAGGAGACTGGGTTCCTAGTTATTTATCAGTCCTGATTTGGCTAGAGAGGGGTGCTGAAAAAGCAAGGGCTATTAATGAACATAGTACTTACATGGAAAGACTCCTTATAGCCAACAACATATTTACACTGAGTAAATGCAATTGGAAATTAATTCTAAACCTTCTCTAAAAGAAGAAATAATTGGAGTTGAGAGTCAACAGTTTCTCTTCCATCTGCTGTGTCTCTGATGAACATCCATCACTCGCTTGGGTGCAAATCACAGATACTTTCAGCTCTCAGTGGAAGAGATGTGCACAATTACTTGTTTCAGAAATGGTGAGATGTGGGAGTGTGCTGGTTCAAACATCACAGCCATAACTGGGTAGGGTCAGAAAGAGCTCCGAGAGCACTTACATCAAGTGGCAAAAGTCTCTGTGACATATGTGCAGATTATGAAGCTCATATGAATAAATCCAGGAACGCTCTCAGGCTCAACAGCAATCTTTTAGAAGGACCGACTCTCCGGAAATACATTTAAAGAGGTAAAGACTCTGCCTGGAATATAATATTAGAACATTTCTAAGGCAGCACTTTTAGGCCTTTACCTAAAGGAAGGAGCAGTCCAGCTATGTCAAAAGCAACCTATTTCTGTGAATGCTGGGCTGGAGTAGGACATGAACATTGATATTTCCAAAGCACTTCATCTAAGAAATGCTGGTCAGGCAAGTGGTTAATGCTCAGAGACCTCTGCAGAGACATACAAATGGAAACAACCCACTCCCTCTTCCATTACAGTAGGTCTGGGCCATGGTATCCTCTGCAATTAGAGACAGTTTAAGTGCTTAAGGATGCAGCTCATAGCTTGGAAAGTGTAGGCAGCTGAAGCATTTAGGCACATGAAATCACTGCAAGATTAAAATACTTATTGTGTTCATCCACTTTTAGCCAATGTCCAATTTGTAATCTGTCCAGAAAAAAATGAGATCATATATCTGCTACTCAAATTATTTTGCTATCTGCCAAAGAATGCTTCTGGGAAGGGTTATTCTTCCCAGCAGAAATGTAGGAAATAAGTTGGAAAACATTAATTCATATTAATAAAAAAGGCCTGTGAAGACAACAGCTGTTTGATCCTTAGATAAACTGTAGACAGTTTTCACTTTTTAAGTCGTCGTGAGTGATGTACTGTAGGTTTAGAGGGAAAAAAGGAGCCAAGAAAAAGAGGAGAGAAAAGAAAAAAGCCTGGAGAAAATATTTACTTGCATACTTTTCCTAGGAAAATATAAATGTGGCTAATGAAACAGACTCGTTTAGATACTCTATAGCACTCCCCGAGGGATCTGGAGGAGACACTTTCCACCTACTCCTAAGCTCGCTTCAGCAGTCACGGCCGGGCCTTCTGCAGCGGGACCCTCATGGGCACGGGCTTTGTAGGCGTCTGCAGAAAGACGGGTGTAGGGGCTTGATGGTGCCTTTGGGGCTGGAAGATGGAAGCCGTGCTGATGTGGCAGCCACGGGTGTTTGGCAGGAGTTCAGATGCAAGGGGGGACCCTGCCTGGGGGAGCCATGGGGAGCGGCGGGGAGCTGGTGGGGATGAGGCTGCCACATCCGAAAAGAGCTACAGCATGCCAGGGGGAATCCAAAACATGAATTAGTTTAAATTGTTCTGCCACCTGAGAGGGGCTGTAGGTGCCCCTCAGGGTGGGCAGTGCTCTCACACTCCTTCCTTGGCTACAGCAGCTTTCCCTATTCCCAGAGGCTACTCCTCATCCCTAGGTGCCTTTAAAACAAGAACCATACTGAAAGAGAAAACAGAAACCAGCACACATGGTTTCTGCTCCAGAGGCAAGCAGACACGTGGGACGTGAGGACGGACACGGCCCCTCAGGTGCCCTCCACTGAGCCTTATCCAAGGATAGGGTCTTCTTATTTATGTCTGCCCGGGTGTGGAGTCTCCAGAGACAACAAGAGGGAAGTTTTCCTCGGGTCACAGCCAGGAGAGAAGGGGGACCGACACTGTGGCTTTCTCCAGCCTGAGCCCTGGATGGAAAACCTGGGTAGCCAGAAAGTTTCTTCACTCCCAGTCCTGACCTCTGCTTCCGCTGGTGAAACCAGTCTGGGTGATCTTTTTGCATTGTATTAACCTAATTGCTCTGGATACCAAATTGACTGGATGTCTCATGCATCTTAAGTTTATATCAAATGTAAAACTTCCAGTTTGGGGTTTTTTTTCTCCCCAGAGTTCCAGAATTAATACTTATTCCTTGATGTCCCCACCCAACTCCCTTTCCCGAGAGCCTGGCAGTGCCGGGACACACTGCAGATGCTCACACAGGGATGGACCAGGTGACTTGAGGAACCCTCTGGGAGGCCTGTTGATACGCGTTTGTCAGTGGAACAGACAGCTTACCGTGGCTCCTATTTACAAGCTTCTTAAACTAGCTTCTAAACTAGCTTTTAACAAAGAAAATGTGTTAAAGTACCAATAAAACTGCTCTAATAAGCCCTCCATAGCAAACTCCTAATTGAAGCTCATAAAGAGAGCTCTAAACAGTATTTAAAGTGCAAAGAAAACATATTGGTCCTCAATGCAAACAAGTAGATGTGGGTGCTGATGCTTTTTATTTGACCAACATGAAAGCTGCAGAACACAAAAATGTAGGTGTGGGATGTGTGTGGTTAGAAAGCTGGTTATTGGACTTACAGGCAGGTTTAAAATCTTTCCTTCAACAAGCAGGCAGTTTGGCTCCAGAGCATACAACCTGCCCAGAAATTTGTACAAGTGCCATTTTGACCTGTACCCTTTCCCACACACATGGATCTACCTGCAAATGCAGGACAGAGCATGCACACATTTCACTTACTACTTACTGATTTACTTTTGTATTTCAGTAACTGTGCCACAGTTTAGGCTCTCAGTGACAGCACAGAGACTGAAATTCCTCTGCACCACGTTGAGGGCATGCAGTGACTCTTCTTGACTCCTGCCAAGCACCCTTGTGTTGAAAAAAGCATCTGGAGGGCTTCCCAGAGGTCTGCTTTGAGAGCTCCCCCATGAGCGACAAGGGTAAGTTTCCTCCAAATCTGCAGGTTTCTCCATGGAAGAGAAGCACACACAGATGTTAAAAGAGGAGGGAGAGGAAAGAGAAATTACATTTGAGAACGGTGTAGCTGGGAGAGAACAGAGCAACTCATGGCAACCCATCTCACCTCACTGCAATGCCTGTCCCGTGAAGAAACAACCTTAGAAATAAAGTGTATCTTCCTCCCAGTTGTATAACCAGCTATGAGCTCTACAGAATGGATTTCCCAGCAAAAATTGCCTTGGTCCTCCAGATACTGCAGCGCTTCTTCCCACTGAAGGCATAAAATTATGACGGCAGGGGTATCAAATGTCCTGCTGGCCAGGACACACGCAGGGTGTCTTTAACTCGGGACATGCAGGTACCGCTACAGCACATCAGAGAGCTCCAGTTATATCTACAGTCTGCATGGCCTTGGCTTCCCTTGGTGGTAGCGAGAGGCAGCCGGAGAGGCCAGGGAGCCACATGTGGAGGGAAACAGGGATGGGAGTCTGTCTGGTGGGGGCAGGGAGAGTTAAAAATACCATGGGATGAAATTTTGGGATCAAAGGAGAGGAAATAATAGACTTTGAAGATGGGGAAGGAGGGAAAAGGAAGACTTAGATGACACCATTAATAAAAAATCTTTTGAAAAAAACGCTCAAACTTTGTACCGCATATTTGGGCTGCGAGGCTGATACGTCCAATGGTGTCATCCCCTGATCTTCATCTTCCTCAAGCTCTTTTCAAGGCAGAGCTGCATTAAAAACCATTGTGCTGCTGATGAAACACTTTGTGGTTTTGCCTCAGTAATTCACTGGTTTCCACAAAAACTAAAGGCTTTTTTTATAGGGAAAAGCTGTCATTTCACTGTGCTAAGCTGTTTCTGCATAAAAAGGTGTGATTTCACTTCCTGCACATGTGTGAAAATTTAGGATGTGTTCCAGCATAAAAGAACATGTTGCCACATGAAAAGCTGTGTTTTTAACAGCATTTGCAAAATCTCACCCTTGACCAAATTTGTCCAGTTCTCACAAAATCTTAAAGACCAGACCGTGACTTGTTTTTCTGTGAGTGCACAGAAGTGTTAAAATACTGCAGTGATGGGAAAGAAAAAAAGGAAAAGAAAAAGGAAAAGAGAAAAAGGAAAAGGAAAAGGAAAAGGAAAGGAAAAGGAAAAGGAAAAGGAAAAGGAAAGGAAAAGGAAAGGAAAAAGGAAAAGGAAAAGGAAAAGGAAAAGGAAAAGGAAAAGGAAAAGGAAAAGGAAAAGGAAAAGGAAAAGGAAAAAGAAAAGAAAAAAGAAAAAGAAAAAGAAAAAGAAAAAGAAAAAGAAAAAAAGAAAAAGAAAAAGAAAAGAAAAAGAAAAAGAAAAAGAAAAGAAAAAGAAAAAGAAAAGAAAAAGAAAAAGAAAAAGAAAAAGAAAAAAGAAAAAGAAAAAGAAAAAGAAAAAGAAAAAGAAAAAGAAAAAAGAAAAAGAAAAAGAAAAGAAAAAGAAAAAGAAAAAGGAAAGAAAAAAAGAAAAAGAAAGAAGGGAAGGAAAGGGAAGGGGAAGGGAAGGGAAGGGAAGGGGAAGGG